>NC_079199.1:64320982-64365982 GCF_029499605.1 Hyla sarda
TAAAGTGAACCTTAATACCCCACAGGGGTTTCACGACTTTTGCATATGTAAAAAAAAAAAAAAAATGTTTTACCTAAAATGCTTGGTTTCCCCAAAATTTCACATTTTTACAAAGGGTTAAAGCAGAAAATACCCCCCAAAATTTGAAGCCCAATTTCTCCCGATTCAGGACAGCAAAAAAAAAAACCATGGCATACCATTTTGGAAACTAGACCCCTTGGGGAACGTAACAGTGTTACAGTGAGTACTTACACCTCACAGTTTTTTTTAGAACAATGGGCCGTAAAAGTGAAAATTTTTATTTTTTTGCACTATATTGATAGTGTTAGCCCAAATATTTCATTTTCACATTGGGTAATAGGGCAAAAGGCCCCCAAAATTTGTAGAACAACTTTGAGAAAAAAAAATACCCCATATGTGGATGTAAATTGCTCTGTGGACGCACTACAATGCTCAGAATAGAAGGAGGGAAATTTTGTTGAAATCGAAGTCGGGGGTCATGTGCATTTATAAAGCCCCCAACAGAAAAAAAAAACACATGTGACACAATTTTAGAAACTACACCCCTCAATGAACGTAACAAGGGGTACAGTGGAAAATAACAACTCACAGGTTTTTTGAAAAATGGGCCATAAATTGAAAAATAAGATGTTTTTACACTAAAATGCTGGGGTTACCCAATTTTTTACATTTTCACATGGGGTAATATGAGGAATTGGGTTACAAATTTTGGAGGGCTTTTTCCCCTGACTATGAAAATACATCCACATATGGGGTAACGTGCTGGACAGGCGCACAACAAGGCTCAGAAGTCATAGAGGTCACTTTGTATTTGTGGCCTTTGGCATATCAGTAGCTGATGGTTACATACATTCCGAGGAAAATACAAAAATGAAACACCCAAATGTGACACCATTACAGAAAGTACCCACCCTGAGGAATGGGTATAGGGGTAAAGAGGACATTTTTAATGCACAAGTGTTTCCTAAATTTATTTTCCAGGAATGGATGAAGGGTAGCTTTTGAAAATTGCAATTTTCAACCTATACTCTGCTTCATCTTTCTGGGAACAACTAATATGTGACTCCGAATTGTCGCCTGGAAATACGACAGAGCTCAGCGAGAACTCTTCGCATTTGAGGCAGATGTTTGTTACGGACCTAACAGTTACATACATTCAGAGGAAAATACAAGAAAGGAACACCCACATGTGAGAATACTATAAACAGTACACCCCCCTAGGGAAGGTGTATAGGGTGAAGTGGAGATTTGGAACAGACGGGTGTTCCCTTCATTTATTTTCCAGGAATGGATGAAGAGTACTATGGGGGGAAGAAAATTGCAATTTTAGTACTGATATGCCAATTATTTTCCCAGAATGATGACCCAGAGTACAGCCAAAAGTAAAAATGATGCCCGCCCCAAACCCTATACTCTGAATCATCATTCTGGGAGGGGGATGTGTGGGGCCGTCCCTATTCTGTTACCTCAAATGCGCAACCCACTCAGGTGGAGAGAGAGAGCGTTGCAAATTTGAGGCAACTGCAAACCTCCAATGCTGTTGACTCTGTGACCCATGACCCATTTTTTAGGGGGAAGAAAAAAAAAATATTGGAGTATTGGGAAAAAGGTTTTTTTTTTTGGGCGGGGGGGATAGGGTATTTTGGTATAAAATTTGGAAGTCAATGTACCCTGGACTGGTACATTGGAGCCGAATTCTGGGGAATGAAAATTAGGGCAAAGGATGGAAAATTTAGTACTCCATGGAAGTGTGATACTCTCTGAAGCAGTCTATGCAGAGGCCCGGATTATCTGGGCAAGTGTCACACTGAATGGTGGTGTCCCTCCGTCTCCCCTTCCTGTAACACACACTGCATTTCTTCTGGGTTCGTCCCGACCTTCTAGTGTTGGGGATCACACCAGGAAAGTGTTGGCCCGGGACAATCCGGGGACCTAAAAAGTTACAGAGGTGCTCTGACCCGCTCCTTGGCGGTCACCAAAGATGAGGGCCTTTAGAACTACCTCTTGGAACTCCAGGTATGTCCCTGTGTTGCCAGCGTTCTGGTACAGTATAAAAGAGTTGTACATGGCAACCTGTACCATGTAGACCGCAACCTTTTTATATCATACACGTGTTTTCCGCATGGCATTATATGGCTTGAGGACTTGATCAGAAAGATCAACTCCCCCCATATACGGATTGTAGTCCAGAATACAATCAGGCTTGAGGACCGGTCCCGCGGTACCTCGCACAGGGACAGGGGTGCTGCCATTCCAATGAATTGTGGTGAGCATAAGGACATCCCTCTTGTCCTTATACCGGACCAACAACAGGTTCTCATGGGAAAAGGCACGGGACTCACCCCGGGGGATAGGAGCATGTAGGGGATGGGGCGGAAGGCCTCTTTGATTCTTCCGGACTGTCCCACAAGCGACCGTGGATCTGGCGGCGAGGAATGTGAAGAGAGGGATACTAGTATAAAAATTATCCACATAAAGGTGGTAACCTTTATCTAGCAATGGGTGCAAAAGGCCCCAAACGATTTTCCCGCTAACACCCAGAGTGGGGGGACATTCTGGGGGTTCAAAACGGGAATCTTGTCCCTCATACACTATAAACTTGCAAGTGTACCCGGAGGTACTCTCGCAAAGTTTATACATCTTCACGCCATACCGCGCTCGCTTGGTCGGGATGTATTGCCGGAAGCTGAGTCTCCCCTTGAAGCTGATGAGCGACTCATCAATAGAGACCTCCCGCCCCAGGACATAGGCCTCCCAAAATCTGGCCCCGAAGTGATTGATGACCGGCCTGATTTTATACAGGCGGTCATATGCAGGATCAGTTCGGGGGGGACATGCCGCATTATCAGCATAATGCAAACATCTCCGAATGGCCTCGAACCGGGGACGTGTCATGGCCATACTGTAGAGGGGTGTCTGGTAAAAGACGTCCCCACTCCAATATTGCCTGACACAGGGTTTTTTAACTATACCCATATGCAGCGCTAGGCCCCAAAAGGTCCTCATTTCGGCTGCATCGACTGGAGTCCAGCCGCCGGGTCTAGCTAAAAATGAGCCCGGGTTAGCGGCGACGAACTGTTGGGCATACAGATTCGTCTGTGTAACCATCAAATTAACAAAGTCGTCACTGAAAAAATGACCGAAAAAGTCCTTTTCAGTGAACCCGACAATGTTAATTTTGATTCCTGAGTCGCCAACAAACTCAGGAATCACGGGCTCGTGGTCCGCTGGCTCAGCCCAGTCAAGTTCTTCGGTACGAGGTACCAGTGACCTTGGCAGGGGGGCTTCACTAGTATGAGCGCCAGGGGGACTCATACTAGCATGGGGCACAGGGTCAAGGGCAGAGGAGGTTTGCGGCACCGCACGGCGGCGTCTCCGCTGCCTTGGTGGCTCATCATCTGAACTAGATGATGAGGAGGACGATGAAATAAGGAAGGTGGGGTTCTTCATCGTCCTCTGAGCCGCTCTCGGTGTCGGAGGCAATTAGGTCATATGCCTCCTCCGCCGAGAACACTCTGCAGGCCATTTCCCTACTCTAATGTGGATACGGGGGGGGGGGGGGGGGGGGGGGGGGAATGGGGTGTGTGTGTGTGGGGAAAAACTTTATTGGTGTATGTGTATGTGGTGCGATATTACCTCCCTAACCCTCCCTAGCCTAACCTAACTAAACTAAACTAAACTAACCCGCCCTAACAGAAAGAAAAAAAATATAAAAAAGGGGACATTTTTTTATTTTTTTTTAGAAAGGGGACTTCTGACGCAAAAAAAAGCCCTGCGCCAAAAAAAAAGCGTTTATCTAATCAGTGGTGTGCGCACTGATTAGCGCTTGTGGCGGCAGGGGGCGCAGAAGTCAGTGGGGGGTCCGGCCACTGAGCCCAGAACAGTGGCTGGTGGCTTGTACACAGACCCCCACACAAAAAAAATGAAAAATAAAATAAAAAAAATGCTTAACCCCGAAAAAATGCACCCGCCTGAACCCCAAAAAAACGCTGATCAGTGATAAATCACTGACAGCGGTGAGGCACGCCGCACACACAGGTAAGGTCCGGCCACACAGTACACGCCTGCTACTGGGGGCACGGACCGCCTATGGGTGCAAAAACACGCTAGAAAACCCGAAAAAAAGCGCCGGCACCACAAAAAAAACGCTGATCAGTACTACGGGACTGATCAGCGGCGGGTGGGCTTTAACAAACGGTGGCGGACCGCTCTTTTATAACTAAGAGGGTCCGCACACACGCTTAGGAAAAAAAAAAAAAGATCTGCGCCCAAAAAAAACGCTGGCGGCAGACCGCAGCGACCCAGCAGGGCCGGGGTCACGCAGTTAAAGGTGCTACGGACCCACGGACACCCACTGAGGTACACTGGAAAAAATAAAAAAGACTTTTTTTTTAACCCTAACCTGTCCCTACCTAATCTAAAGCTATCCCTGGGGATTTCTTTGCCAAGGGGCCACAGAAAGGGGGCAAGGGGCACTTTTTTTTTACTGAGGGGATGGTGGGCAGCACGGGGCTCCGTCCTGCACACCAGATCTCTCTGAAATGGCGGGCAGAACGGAGCAACATGCTCCTAGCCCACCAGATCCCCTCCCATTACATTGTGATTGGTATGGCCACTTTGGCCACTCAATCACAGCTGTACTGAGGGGGGTGGCCACAATGCCAGCCCCCAGTACAGCATGGATGGTGATTGGTGGTGTATACTACACCACCAGTCACCATCTATATCCAGGTCAAAGGGTCACACGTGACCCTGATGACCTGGAACCGCTGCAGAACGCCGGTTAGTAGTTACCGGCGTCCTGCAGCGATCGCCGGTATAGGAGGTCCTCCGGACCTCCTCCGGCACACTGCCGGGATGTCTGCTGATAGAAATCAGCAGACATCCGGCTCCGATCCCTGCCCGGCGAGCGGCGGGGAACGGAATCGCAGCGCATCGCTCGTCTGAATTGGCGAGCGATGCGCTGCGATCGCCGACATGGGGGGTCATCATGACCCCCCTAGGCGATATGCCGGGATGCCTGCTGAACGATTTCAGCAGGCATCCGGCTCCGGCTCCCCTCCGGCTAGCGGCGGGGGGCCGGGATATGACAGGACGTACTCAAACGTCCTGAGTCCTTAAGGAATCGGAAAAGGGGCCGTTTGAGTACGTCCTGCGTCCTTAAGGGGTTAAACAAAAACTCCGACCCTCACAAATGGGGGTTGTTAAGGGTTAAATTAACTATCCTATATTTTAAGTGGACATATAAGTAACATGGGACCAAGTATTATCGAAATATCTCCAGGCATTTGGAAGTTATGCAGTAACATATTTCCCATAGACTTGTATGGGACTTTAAACAAAAACCCCGACCTCTACCACTATGCAAAGTCTTATGTGTTTTCAAGTAACAGTGCAGCAGATATAAGCATTTGAAATGTGGTATCATCATCATAATAATAATAATAATAATAATAAATATAGCTGCCAGCCGCAGTTCAGGTGGCCAAGCAGCACATCCGGGGTATAGCACACAACTGCTGTGATCATAAACGTGTGCAAATTTGCGCACTGTTCTAACCAGTAATTTTAAAGAAAACTATGTTTTCAAAATATTGCGCAGTTCAATATGGCTGCTAAACCAGGTCATCATTTGTGGTACAGAAAGTGGTAAAAAAATTTGTGCTACATTTCACATTATTCCTACCAGCATTTGGGAGGGAAATAATGTATGCAGAATACTGCACAATCCAATAGGGCAGCCGAACATGATTAATTGTGGAAGAGAGCGTGATATCAAACGTGTGGTAATTTAAACAATGTTCAGACCAGCATTTCACATAGGTTTTGGAGTTACAATGCAGCAGATAAAAGCATTTGAATTTTCAGCATCTCAATAAGGAACATATAAACGGGGCACTCACCTCACAACAGGTAGCAAGAAGGACATTTTATTGGACATCGGAAAGTTTAACAAATCGGGGGAGGCAATACAGATGGTGCGGCGGTGGGGGCGGTGTTTCCAAACAACGGGCGACGGTCCGTATTGCGCTTTGCACGCTTCATGAGGCTCCCGATACGTGGTAAAGTAAGACAGGTGAGTTTATAGTCCCAGTTGCTTCTAACCTTAGTAGCCTGCGGGCTTCCTTCTTGATAAGAATTAGCTTTCTGTCCTTGCCATTCTTCGCATATTCAACTCTCTCGCGTGCAGTAAAGGTTAAAGAGTCGGGGCTACTATTATGTATATTTACCATATGTGATATAAAACCAGTAGCACCAACTCCTGACCTGAGAAAGCGGAAATGCTCCCTGACTCTATGGAACAATGGGCGTTTGGTTTGGCCTATATAAAATAGGTCACAGCTACATGTTAAGCTGTAAATCACAAAATCCGATCTGCATGTAATACATTGCTTTATGAACACGGTATAACTTCCCAACTTGATCGACTTAGCTGTAGAGTTGTACTTCCAAAATTAACCACATTAAAAATGTCCCACTGGTCTTGTATGAGTTAACCAGTGTGAATTGGGTTTAGTACTACAGGATCTACATTTTTTTTTAAATAGTGCCCAATTGTACTGTTTTTGTATGTAATTACTGGAGGATTATTCGTAAGTTTCTATATATCTTTTTGTCAGCCTGTAGCATAAACCAGTTCTTCATTATGGTATTTTTGATTATATAGTTCATGGCAGTGTTTTTAAAGGAAAACACTGCCCTAGTGGTAGATTTGGTATTGGAACAAGTTTTGAATAGAGTATTACGGGGAATTGCATAGGCTATCAACTTGGCATTCTTTATTACTTCTACTGGATATCCACTAGAGATGAGCGAACTTACAGTAAATTCGATTTGTCACCAACTTCTCGGCTCGGCAGTTGATGACTTATCCTGCATAAATTAGTTCAGCTTTCAGGTGCTCCGGTGGGCTGGAAAAGGTGGATACAGTCCTAGGAAAGAGTCCACTAGGACTGTATCCACCTTTTCCAGCCCACGGGAGCACCTGACAGCTGAACTCATTTATGCAGGATAAGTCATCAACTGCCAAGCCGAGAAGTTCGTGACGAATCAAATTTACTGTAAGTTCGCTCATCTCTAATATCCACGTTCCAAAAATATTTTTTCCAAGCTCGTTTGCCTGCTTGACATATTGTGCATGATCGTTATTAAAGAGTTTTATCCAAATTAGCTGACTGTATGGTATGCTATTCTTAGTGGTTTTTAGGTGTGATGATTGATAGTGTAATAAGGGATTTTATGAAGTAGGTTTTCTATAACTGTTCTCAGTTTATCCTCTTGTACCTCTATTTTAACATCTAAGAATTTGAGGGTTTTGTCTCCAATTTCTGACGTGAATTTCATGTTCACCATGTTGATGTAATTTAGGTATGACACGAACTGTGAACCGTCCCACACCACAAAGACATCATCCACGAATCGCAATAGCAATTTTATGTGTCTGACAAATGGGTTCAATGATGTAAAGATATATTTTTAGCCATTTTTGAGCGCAATTATATTTGCCTAAGAGCAAGATATTGGGGTACCCATCGTGGTACCCTCAATTTGCCTGTACCACTGGTCGCCATATTTGAAGCAATTATTCTTGAGAATGAAAGAAATGGACACAGTAACGATTGAATCAAAAATCCTCTGACTTATTAGCGCAGCTCAAAAATTCCTTGTCTGCCTGTACATACGCATCATGGGGGATGCGAGTGTACAGGCTTTCGACATCAATAGATGCCAACTTGAAGTCAGGACACCAAACAAAATCCTCAAGGGCCGTGATTAAGTCGCCTGTGTCACGTAAATATGTGGGAATGACTTTAAGAAGGGGTGAGATTAACCATTCAATGTAATTTGAAAGATATTCAGTGGGGGACTGGACACCAGCTTCTATGGGGCGGCCTGGGGGCGGGGTTTTCTTTTAATGGATCTTTGGTAAGATATACCAATTGGGGACACGTGGGTTTAAAGGGAACTATTTATCAGCTTTTTTGGTATTAAGAATGTTGTTCTCCATAAATCTCCTAAAGATCTTAGATTATCCATAATTCTAGGTATGGAGTTATCCTTTAATTTCTCATCTACCTCTACATTCCCCAATTGGCTTTCTATTTCTTGTTCATGGTCACACCTTTCTGCTAGCCAGTTTAATGCTTTTCTTTCAACCTCACTGATATTCAAATGAGTATTGGGGTACATTAAAGCTTTCACTTCCCTCTGTACTGTTTTCCAAAAAAAGAAGTCTATGGTGCTGTCAGGTAAATGGAGGATTCAATTTATAGTGATCCAGAAAAAAAATTACTTCTGAGTACATTAAACCTCAGATCCTCCCTCCATCACCTGCCAAAACCATCAGAAAGACAAGCATCTTCTTCCTCATTGAATTATTTAACAACTTTGAACCCTAAGGGTCTATTCACACGTAAAGTATTCTGCACAGATTTGATGCACAGGATTTCAAGCTGTGTTCAGTCAGTTTACATTTAAATCGGCGCAGAATACTGTACGTGTGAATAGACCATAGAAGTCCATTGATACATGGGGATGATGCCCCTTCTCTCATAGTAGTGGTGTCGTTTTTATTACTTTTGTTACTATGCATAGTGGCAAAAAAAAAAAATGAAGATTAATTTTTTGAATCTATATAAATAAAACTCAATGGCCCAGATTTATCAAACTTTGTAAGAGAAAAACTAGAATGATTTTTCCCCACAGCGACCAATCACAGCTCAGCTTTCAATTTACCAGAGCTTATCTGGGCCAATGTGTGTATGTTCCAGCATCACGTCTAAACGGCTAAAGATATTACCGTATATACTCGAGTATAAGCAGAGTTTTTTAGCACGATTTTTTGTGCTGAAAAAAAACCCCCTCGGCTTATACTCGAGTGAACTCTCCGCCCTCAGTGGTCTTCAACCTGCAGACCTCCAGAGGTTTCAAAACTACAACTCCCAGCAAGTATTGCGGGTCATTACGGGTCTATGGTGACCCGGTGACCCGGAATAGAAGGGGGATCGCAGGTGTCTAAGACACCCACGATCCCCCTAAAGTGATAGGAGTGAGGTGGCACGGGTGCCACCCCTCCTATCCCTGCTATTGGTGGTCTATACGCGACCACCAATAGCAGATCTGGGGCGGAGGGGTTTACTTTCGTTTTCCCCGTCTTGCCCACCCACAATAGGCGGGGCAGAACGGGGAAAATGAAGAGGACCGGCGCCGACGTCCACTTACCCCTCCGGAGGCTGCGGAGCGACGGCGATCGGCGACGGAGATCTGCGGCGGCGTGCGGCAGAAGAGGACGGCTCCCGGATGCGACGGAAGCCGGTGAGTAGTTGCCTAGCAACATCTAGAGGGCTACAGTCTGAGACCACTATAGTGGTCTCTAGACTGTAGTCCTCCAGATGTTGCAAAACTACAACTCCCAGCATGCCCAGACAGCTGTTTGCTGTGTGGGCATGCTGGAATTTGTAGTTTTGCAACAGCTGGAGGTCTACAGTTTAGAGACCACTGCACAGTGATCTATATACTGCCCTCTAGATCTTGCAAATCTACAACTCCTAGCATGCCCACACAGCTGTTTGCTGTCTGGGCATACTGGGAGTTGTAGTTTTGCAACATCTGGAGGTCCACAGTTTGGAGATCACTGTTCAGTGGTCTCTAAATTGTAGCAGTCCAGATGTTGCAAAACTACAAATTCCAGCATGCCCAGACAGAAAACAGCTGTCTCGGCATGCTGGGAGTTGTAGTTGCGTACCTCCAGCTGTTGCATAACTACATTTCCCAGCATGCCCTTCTGTGATCAGTACATGCTGGGAATTGTAGTTTTGCAACAGCTGGAGGCACACTGGTTGGAAAATACTGAGTTAGGTAACAGAACCTAACTAAAGGTTTTCCAACCAGTGTGCCTCCAGCTGTTGCAAAACTACAACTCCCAGCATGCACGGTCTGTCAGTACATGCTGGGAGTTGTAGTTTTGAAACGGTTGGAGGTTGCCCCCCCCCCCCATGTGAACGTACAGGGTACATTCACACGGGCGGGTTTACAGCAAGTTTCCTGCTTCAAGTATGAGCTGCGGCAAATTTTTCGCCGCAGCGCAAATTCCTAGCAGGAAACTCACCGTAACCCGCCAGTGTAAATGTACCCTAAAAACACTACACCACACTAACACATAATAAAGAGTAAAACACTACATATACACCCCTTACACTGTCCCCCCCAATAAAAATGAAAAACATATTGTACGGCAGTGTTTCCAAAACGGAGCCTCCAGCTGTTGCAAAAAAACAACTCCCAGCATTTCCGGACAGCCACTGACTGTCCAGGCATGCTGGGAGTTTAGCAACAGCTGGAGGCACCCTGTTTGGGAATCACTGGCATAGAATACCCCTATGCAATCCCTAATTAATTCCTCAAATGTGCATGGCGCTCTCTCACTTCGGAGCCCTGTCGTATTTCAAGGAAACAGTTTAGGACCACATATGAGGTATCGCCGTACTCGGGAGAAATTGCACTACAAATTTTGGGGGCTTTTTCTCCTTTTACCCCTTATGAAAAGGAAAAGTTGGGGTCTACACCAGCCTGTCGGTGTAAAAAAAAAAAATTTACACTAACATGCTGGTGTTGCCCTTTACTTTTTATTTTCACAAGAGGTAAAAGGAAAAAAAGACCCCAAAATTTGTAACGCAATTTCTCCTGAGTACGGAAATACCCCATATGTGGGCACAAAGTGCTCAAGGCTCAGGAGTGAGAGCGCACTATGTACATTTGAGGCCGAAATTGGTGATTTGCACAGGGGTGGCTGATTTTACAACGGTTCTGCCATAAACGCAAAAAAATAAATACCCACATGTGACCCCATTTTGGAAACTGCACCCCTCACGGAATGTAACAAGGGGTACAGTGAGCATTTACGCCCCACAAGTGTCTGACAGATTTTTGGAACAGTGATCCGTGAAAATGAAAAATTTAATTTTTTTGTTTGCACAGCCCACTGTTCCAAAGATCTGTCAAATGCCAGTAGGGTGTAAATGCTCACTGTACCCCTTATTACATTCCGTGAGGGGTGTAGTTTCCAAAATGGGGTCACATGTGGGGGAGTCCACTGTTCTGGCACCATGGGGGGCTTTGTAAATGCACATGGCCCCCGACTTTCATTCCAAACAAATGATCTCTCTAAAAGCTCAATGGCGCTCCTTCTCTTCGGAGCATTGTAGTTCGCTCGCAGTGCACTTGACATCCAAACATGGGGTATTTCCATACTCAGAAGAAATGAGGTTACAAATTTTGGGGGGCATTTTCTCCTATTACCCTTTGTAAAAAAAAGTACAATTTGGGGAAAAAACCGCATTTTAGTGGAAATTTTTTTTTTTTCATTTACACATCCGACTAACAAAAAGTTGTCAAACACCGGTGGGGTGTTAAGGCTCACTGTACCCCTTGTTACGTTCCTTGAGGGGTGTCGTTTCCATAATAGTGTGCGATGTGTTTTTTTTTTGCTGTCCTGGCACCATAGGGGCTTCCTAAATAGGACATGCCCCCCCCAAAAACCATTTCAGAAAAACTCGCTCTCCTAAATCCCATTGTTGCTCCTTCACTTCTGAGCCCTCTAGTGCGCCCGCCGAACACTTGACATACACATATGAGGTATTTTCTTACTCGAGAGAAATTGGGTTACAAATTTTGAGAGGATTTTTTTCCTTTTACCCCTTGTAAAAATTCAAAAACTGGGTCTACAAGAACATGCGAGTGTAAAAAATGAAGATTTTGAATTTTCTCCTTCACTTTGCTGCTATTCCTTTGAAACACCTAAAGGGTTATTTGTGGGGTATTTCTAATATAAAGGCCCTTCAAATCCACAAAACTGAACTGGTCCCTGAAAAATTCTGATTTTGAAAATTTTGCTAAAAATTGGAAAATTGCTGCTGAACTTTGAAGCCCTCTGATGTCTTCCAAAAGTAAAAATTCATCAATTTTATGATGCAAACATAA
This sequence comes from Hyla sarda, assembly GCF_029499605.1. Lineage (NCBI taxonomy): Eukaryota > Metazoa > Chordata > Amphibia > Anura > Hylidae > Hyla > Hyla sarda. Next base: position 64,332,983 of record NC_079199.1, read on the forward strand.
AGTAGACATATTGTATATGTGAATCAATACATAATTTATTTGGAATATCCATATTCCTTATAAGCAGAGAGCTTCAAATTTAGAAAAATGCAAAATTTTCAAATTTTTCATGAAAATCTTGAATTTTTCACCAAGAAAGGATGCAAGTATCGACGAAAATTTACCACTAACATAAAGTAGAATGTGTCACGAAAAAACAATCTCGGAATCAAATTTATAAGTAAAAGCATCCCAGAGTTATTAATGCTTAAAGTGACAGTGGTCAGATTTGCAAAAAATGCTCCCGTCCTTAGGGTCATAATGGGCTCCGTCCCCAAGGGGTTAAAGTCCCATGAAAATCAATGGAAAATGTATGTTCCCACATAACTTCCGTATGGCTGGACATGTCAGCCGAGGTCCGTTGTTCACATTCATCTGAGTGGCTCGAATCGGACTCTGTTAGATAATCTGAGCTCTTAATTTTTCTCTTGGAGTTCGTATTTCTTTTTAGGTTTTTATTTTTCTCTTCTGTTCCTTTGGGTGGTTTTAATTGCAAGTGAAAACTTGATCAGATTGAAAGTCCCTTTTATCTCTGAGAAATTTTTTGTTGAAATTCCGTAAATTGCTGTTAAGGCAGTCTGCTCCTGAATTCTAACTTTGCCTTACATAGGTCCTCTGTGATTTTAATATACTCAGTTTGAAGTGTTTTCCAGTATCAACCTCTGTAGATTAAGTGAGTGTGTAACATGCAGGTCATCCCATTTCTTAATGAATGCTTTGTCTTCCGTGAATTGAGAGGGGGCTTTGTACAAACGTACAACAGTAGACCCAGAGGTGTGAAGTTTTGCTCCACATATGCTCTCAATTAATTCACTGTACAAAAGCACCGCATCTCCTTTTCAGCCAGGGATGTAACTTTGAACTCCAGGCTTTCTAGGCTAATCACCTGGGGGTTCACAGGTGGAAAAAACACTATAGGACTAGAAAAGGACTATAAACTCACCTGTTTGACGTCACCGTGTATCAGGGGCCTGAAAAAGTGCAAAAAGCACGATACGGACCATCACCCATTGTTTGGAAACACCATCTATCTTGCCTCCCCCGATGTGCTAAATCGTCTGATGTCCAATAAAGTGTCATGCTTGCTAATTGTGAGGCGAGTGCTCCATTTATATGTTCCTTGGTGAGATGCTGATTATATGAAGGACTGGTTTTACGAGAAGCACCACTTGTATGAGCTTGCACTAGGACTACACACAAGGAGGTAAGAGTAATATACCTGACCACTAGCCCTCTCCACTCCGCATGCTGCACACAACGTGATTCATGTACAGGACTGTTGCGGAAGTTTCCGATTCTATAAGAGATATTCTGATTTAGCATTTAAATTTTGTGGCAGAATAATAAAAATAATAATAATAATGAGAGTAAAAACAACAGGTGGCCAAGCTGCACAGCTGGGTTATAGCACACAATTGCTTTGACCCCCTGATGGTGGAGAAGGTGATCATGGACATGTGTGCTAATTTTCGCACAGTTCTGACCAGTAATCTTAGAGAAAACTGTGTTTAAAGAATATTGTGTAATCAAATATGGCTACCAAATCTAGTGATTGTGGTACAGAAAGTGATGAACAACATGTGTGCTAATTTTCATTTTGTTCTGACCTGCAATTTAACCCCTTAAGGACTGAGCCCTTTTTCACCTTAAATGGGCACTGTCACCAACTTTTTTTTTAATTTGTAGTACATATGTACTACAACATATCTCTAATATAGTGTAATTTTTTTAATTTTATTTTTTATTAACATGGTGTAATTTACATTTGAAAACCAGCCACTAGGGGTCTCCCTCCTAGTGGCCGGCTGCAGCCTGGCGTGATGTCACATTTAGTTACATAGTTAGTATGGCTGAAAAAAGACATACGTCCATCAAGTCCAACCAGGGAATTGAAGGGAAGGGTGTAAGGGGATAAGGGGAAGGGATGTAGTTTTATAATTCTGCATAAGCATTAATGTTATTTTGTTCCAGGAATGTATCTAACCATGTTTTAAAGCTGTTAATTGTTCCTGCTGTGACCAGTTCCTGAGGTAGACCGTTCCATAAATTCACAGTCCTTATGGTAAAGAAGGCGTGTCACCCTTTAGACTAAACCTTTTCTTCTCCAGATTGAGGGAGTGCCCCCTCGTCCTTTGGGGGGGGGGGTTAACCTGGAACAGTTTTTCTCCATATTTTTAGTATGGCCCATTTATATACTTTTAGACGTTTATCATATCCCCCCTTAAACGTCTCTTCTCAAGACTAAATAATTGTAACTCCTTTAATCGCTCCTCATAGCTAAGATGTTCCATGCCCCATATTAGTTTAGTAGCACGTCTCTGCACCCTTTCCAGCTCCGCAGTGTCCCTTTTCTGTACAGGCGACAAAAACTGAACAGCATATTCCAGGTGAGGCCGTATCAATGCTTTATAAAGGGGGAGTATTATGTCCCTGTCCCTTGAGTCCATGCCTCTTTTTATACATGACAATATCCTGCTGGCTTTGGAAGCAGCAGCCTGACATTGCATGCTATTCTGTAGTCTGTGATCCACAAGTACACCCAGATCCTTCTCTACCAGTGACTCTGCCAGTTTAATCCCCCCTAAGACATATGACGCATGCATGTTATTAGTACCCAGATGCATAACTTTACATTTATCCACATTGAACCTCATTTGCCAAGTGGATGCCCAGACACTTAGTCTATCCAAGTCATCTTGTAACTTATGAACATCCTCTATAGACTGTACTGTGCTACAAAGCTTGGTGTCATCTGCAAAGATAGAAACAGAGCTGTTAATACCATCCTCTATATCATTGATAAATAAATTAAACAACAGCGGGCCCAGTACAGAACCTTGGGGTACACCACTAACAACCGGGGACCAACCAGAGTACGAATCATTGACCACCACTCTCTGGGTACGATCCATGAGCCAGTCTTCAATCCAGTTACAAACTAAAATTTCCAAACCCAAAGACCTTTACTTACCTGTCAGACGTCTATGAGGGACAGTATCAAATGCTTTTGCAAAATCCAGAAACACTATATCTACAGCCATTCCTCTGTCAAGGCTTCTACTCACATCTTCATAAAAGCAAATTAGATTGGTTTGACAACTTCTATCCTTAGTAAACCCATGCTGGCTATCACTTATAATACAATTATCCCCTATGTATTCCTGTATGTAATCCCGTATAAGTCCGTCAAACAATTTACCCACAATGCACGTTAAACTTACCGGTCTATAATTGCCTGGCGAAGACCTGGAGCCCTTCTTGAAGATTGGCACCACATTCGCCTTGCACCAGTCCCTTGGCACAATACCAGACACCAGAGAATCAATTGAATTCGGACTGATGCAGGCCTGGAAATCGGTCCTAATTCACACAGGCTGTGCTCGCTCCCTGCCTGTCAATCAGACAGGCGGGAGCGAGCGATGTGTACGCCGTGGTTGCGCTCATTGGCTGCCTGCCCCCGGAATGTACAGTCTGGAGGCAGTGTGGCACTGAATCTCAGTTCTGCGCTGATGCTCCAGGACTATACATGTCCTGTATGGGTAAGTGAGATCTTATTTCACTTACCCGTACTTTATTTCGGTCCCGCGCCCCGTGAATTCTCCCGTCCGCTCCTTCCCCAGCTCTCAGAAGATTTCCGAAGCTAGAGCTGGGGGAGGGCAGAGCAAGGGGAGAGAGGAGGTACACGCCCCCCTCCCTCATCTCCCCGAGCTCAGAACGCAGATCTCCATGGGGAGAAGTACACGCCCCCTCCCTGAGCTGGGGAGGACGTAGATCTCCACGGGGAGAAGTACACACCCCCCTCCCTCCTCTCCCCGAGCTGAGGACGCCGATCTCCACGGAAAGCCACTGTTCCTCATCTCCCCTGCCTGAGCTCTGACTGTGTTTACTATACACGGGCTGGGGATTCATACACTGCAGAGACTGGGAATAAATCTCTGCCAGGGGATGATTTCTATGTGAGGAGGAGGGGGGGTCCCTGTTATGTGTATGCTGGGAGTTGTAGTTCCTGTTAGGTGTGTGTATGCGAAGAGTTGTAGTCCCTGTCAAGTGTGTGTGTGTGAGCTAGGAGTTGTAGTCCCTGTAGGGTGTGTGTATGCTGGGAGTTGTAGTCCTTGTTAGGTGTGTGCGTGTAGGCTGGGAGTTGTAGTCCCTGTTAGGTGTGTGTGTGTGTGTGTGTGTATGCTGGGATATGTAGTGCCTGTTAGGTGTGTGTGTGTGAGTATGCTGGGAGTTGTAGTCCCTGTTGTGTGTAACATATACCGATATTCCGGTATAAGTTATCGGCTATTCATCCCCCCTCGACACCGCTGCAGATCACTGATTTAAAGCGGGCGCTTTAAATCAATGCACTGCAGTGGCTTTTGCGGTGCCAAAAAAAGGCCACCGCCGCTGCCACCCGCTTTTCTCCCTCTACCCGTCAGGGTGGTCCAGGCCATCCATCCTTCCTTCCTGTAGTGTCCGGCGGCATTCCGGGTGGAGGGTGAACTGGTCCGGGCTGTCCTCTTCTCCACTCCGGGCAGACTCCGGACTAGTATGCTGCATAGACGCCGCTGCGCAGTGACGCCCGTGCTTAGCGACGCATCTGACGTAACGGTGTAGCGGCATCTATGCAGCGTACAAGGCCGGAACTTGCCCGGAGTGGAGAAGATGACCCCCGGAGAAGGACAGCCCGGACCGGTTCACCCTCCACCCAGAATGCCGCCGGACACTACAGGAAGGATGGATGGATGGCCCGGACCACCCCCATTACGGGTAAGTTTAATTTTTTTTATTGACTCGGAGGGTGGGGGAGGGGCCCAACCGGTATAGCAGTATGGGCAAAAATCCATACCGGTATACCGCCCAGCACTACGGTGGGGGGTGCAACGCGGTGGGTCGGTAGGGCGGTCGCGGTGCGGCGGGTCGGGGGGGGGGGGGTCGCGGTGGGAGCGGTGCGGGGGCAGGGCATTATCGGCTTATCGGCAAGGTAATTGCCGATACCGATAATGCCCAAAATCGTGATTATCGGACGATAATATCGGCCATACCGATAATCGGTCGATCACTAATTTCCATCCTTTATGTTATTGGGGTTAATGGGATTCAAGAGTGTAAGTTTTATTTTCCTATGAAGCCTATTCCTATTAACTATTCTAACCCTTCCCTCCGCTCCACCCCCAGGTATATTTATAATTCCCACCTCTCTATCTACACTATCTTCCCCCTCTTTGCTGTAGGTTCCCTCCCCCCAAGTCCCTACACAGCACACTAATTATATTATATATATATATATAGCGTTATACACAGCACACTAATATAACTCAGCCCTGGTTGGAATACACCGGCATACACACACAAAAGGGACTACAACTCCCAGCATGTGTCATTCAGGAGTCTTCAGTCTGTGGTATAACACCAGCATGCTGCCTCTGTAGTCTCCTGTGAGTTGTAGTTCACCACACCTCTGTAGGGCATACACCAGTGTTTCCCAAACAGGGTGCCTCCAGGTGTTGCAAAACTAAAACTCCCAGCATTCCCTGGTTGGGACTACAACTCCCAGCATACACACACACCCCCTAACAGGGACTACAACTCCCAGCATACACACACACCTAACATGCACTACAACTCCCAGCATACACACACACCTAACATGCACTACAACTCCCAGCATACACACACACACTCCGAACAGGCACTACAACTCCCAGCATACACACACACTCCTAACATGCACTACAACTCCCAGCATACACACACACACACACACCCATAACAGGGACTACAACTCCCAGCATTCACACACACACCCCTAACAGGGACTACAACTCCCAGCATTCACACACACACACCCCTAACAGGGACTACAACTCCCAGCATACACACACCCCTAACAGGGACTACAACTCCCAGCATACACACACACCTAACAGGGACTACAACTCCCAGCATACACACACACCTAACAGGCACTACAACTCCCAGCATACACACACACTCTCCTAACAGGCACTACAACTCCCAGCATACACACACACACACATTCCTAACAGGGACTACAACTCCCAGCATACACACATTCCTAACAGGGACTACAACTCCCAGCATACACACACACCTAACAGGGACTACAACTCCCAGCATATACACACACCTAACAGGGAATAATAAAATTGGGGAGCTTGAGGCCTTGATACTGGAGGAACATATTGATATAGTTGGGGTCACTGAGACATGGCTGGATTCCTCGCATGACTGGGCTGTCAATCTGCAGGAGTTTACATTGTTTCGCACAGATAGAATGAACAGAAAAGGTGGTGGAGTCTGTCTGTATGTAAGAAGTGGTATGAAAGTCAGTGTGAACGATGCAATAGTGTGTGATGATTCTGAGGAGGTGGAATCACTGTGGGTAGAATTACAAAAGGGGGGAAATACTGAAAAAATAATATTTGGTGTAATCTACAGACCCCCTAATATCACTGAAGCAGGGGCGGACACAGACAGCAGAGGGCCCCTGTGCAAAGAATATGCCTGGGCCCCCCCCCCCCCCAAGTAGTAAATTTGAAAGATATTTAGGCAGTTAGTAAGTTCAGTTGGTAGGAAGGCAGGTAAAATTTTTGGTGCTAGGTAGGTAGGTAGGCAGGTATAAGTTTGGTTGGTAGGTGGGTAGCCATGTAACATTTGGTAGGTAGGCCCTTTGTCCAGTGTTTTCCAAACAGGCTTTGACTGTTTGGGCATGCTGGGAGTTGTAGTTTTGCAACAGCTGGAGGAACCCAGGTTGGGAAACAATGGACTAAGGACCTACCTACCAAACCTGAGTGCCTCCAGCTGTTGAAGAACTAAAACTCCCAGCATGCCTGGACAGCTAAAGACTGTCTGAGGGAATGCTAGGAGTTGTAGTTTTGCAACAGCTGGAGGAGCCCAGGTTGGAAAATACTGACTAAGGAGGTGTTTTCAAAACCGTGTCTCTCCAGGTGGTCCAAAACTACAACTCCCAGCATTCCCGGACAGTCTAGTGAATAGTGAGTACAGCTCTGGAGTATAATACAGGATATAACTCAGTACATAAGTAATGTAAAGTGACCCTATACAACGTGACATCTTATACAACGGGTGGCACACATGTGCAAAATCTAACTATTGCGATAAATGAAGGCTCACTTTACATTACTTATGGTGGAAGCAGCAGGTCACTCACCTCGTCTCCTAAGGAAACTTTTAGATTTGACTGTTGTGAGGCTCCTCAGGTTCTGTTATATGAATGGCGGCTCTGGAGTATAATACAGGATATAACTCAGGATCAGTACAGGATAAGTAATGTAATGTATGTACACAGTGACCTCACCAGCAGAATAGTGAGTACAGCTCTGGGGTATAATACAGGATATAACTCAGGATCAGTACAGGAAAAGTAATGTAATGTATGTACTCAGTGACCTCACCAGCAGAATAGTGAGTGCAGCTCTGGGGTATAATACAGGATAAAACTCAGGATCAGTACAGGAAAAGTAATGTAATGTATGTACTCAGTGACCTCACCAGCAGAATAGTGAGTACAGCTCTGGAGTATAATACAGGATATAACTCAGGATCAGTATAGGATAAGTAATGTAAAGTATGTACACAATGACCTCACCAGCAGAATAGTGAATAGAGTTCTGGAGTATAATACAGGATATAACTTAGGATCAGTACAGGATAAGTAATGTAATGTATGCACACAGTGACCTCACCAGCAGAATAGTGAGTACAGCTCTGGAGTATAATACAGGATATAACTCAGGATCAGTACAGGATAAGTAATGTAATGTATGTACACAGTGACCTCACCAGCAGAATAGTGAGAACAGCTCTGGAATATAATACAGGATATAACTATTATAATTACTAGGTTCACACTGAAAAATCTTCAGACAGCAATGCATTTCTGAGCGGATCTGCAAAAAGATCTGCACGGTCCTAGCGCCGCCCAAAGGGATCGCTTCTGGAGATTCATCAATGTGAACCAAGCCTTATACATGTGAGAAGGGGATTACACATGTGAGAAGGGGATTACACATGTGAGCAGGGGATTATTATAATCCTCCACTCACATATATGTAACATCTCTCCATCACATGTATAATCTAGTAATCTCCTCCTCACATTTATAATCGCAAAATCAGATTATACATGTGAGGAGGGGATTATACATGTCAGGAGGGGATTATACATGTGAGGGTGGGATTATACATGTCAGGAGGGGATTATACATGTCAGGAGGGAATTATACATGTGAGGAGGGGATTATACATGTCTGGAGGGGATTATACACGTTAGAGGATTATTATAATCCTCCCCTCACATATATTTATCATATCTCCCTCACATGTATAATCTGATAATCCCCTCCTCACATTGATAATCCCCTCACATATGTAATATCATAATCAGATTATATGTGAGGGGATTATACAGGTGAGGAGGGGATTATTATAATCCTCCCCTCACATATATGTATTATCTCCCCCTTACATGTATAGTCTGATAATCCCCTCCTCACATTTATAGTCCCCTCACAAGTATAATCTCCTAATAAGATTATATGTGAGGGGGTTATTAGACTATACAGAGGGAGATGATACATACATGTGAGGGGAGGGTTATAATAATCATTATTATCCTCCAATCACATGCAGAATTTCTCCCCCCCCCCCACACAATCGCAACCCTGCACCCCCTCCCCTCCCTCCAATCCTCACCCCACCCCCCTGCCAAACAACCCCTACCCCTCAACTCACTTGTAATCCGGATGATATACCGGTCCATCTGGCGGTGAGTGACGCTGCAGCCTGGAGGCCGTGTGTGGGGGCTGAAAATCACTGATAGAGAGGAGCGGAGGACTCCTCTCTGTTCTGCTCCTCTCATCTCTATGATGCCCACGGCCAGCCACAGCGGTCCTGGGATAGTTGCTGCCTGTGGAAGATTGACGGCGGAGGCGGTGGCAATGAATTAGAAAAAGGCCCGGGTGGGCGGCGGTGGCGGTTGTGGGCCCCCTCCCTCCCTCAGTCTAAAATTTTGACGCCTGGCCCGCCTGTTTCCCAGCCTGGGATGTCATGACCAGGGCCCCGTGTGGGGGAAAAGGGGCTAGCTGCTTTTGGGCCCCCAGGAATGAGAGGGCCCGGGGCAGCCGCCCCGTTTGCCCCACGTTAAAGACGGGCCTGGCCCCAGTGGTCAGTGAGTGACTGTCACTCACTGACTCGCTAACAGTTTCAATTCCGGCTGGGCCCCCCTGGGCTCCTGGGCCCCTGTGCAGCTGAACAGGCTGCACATATGGTATGTCCGCCCCTGCACTGAAGAGATAGAAGGTCAGCTCCATAAACAAATAGAGAGGGCTGCCCGGGCCGGTACAGTGGTAATAATGGGAGATTTTAACTATCCAGACATAGATTGGGGTCCGGGGTTGGCTAAAACTACAAACGGGTGACAATTCCTAAATTTATTGCAGGATCATTTTATGGGCCAGTTTGTGGAGGACCCAACAAGAAGTGATGCCTTGTTGGATCTGATCATTTCCAACAACACAGAGCTGGTTGGTAATGTAACTGTGCGGGAAAACCTTGGTAATAGCGACCACAATATAGTTACTTTTGACTTAAAATGTAGAAAACAAAGACAGGCGGGGAAGGCAAAAACATATAACTTTAAAAAGGCAAACTTCTCTGGGCTGAGAGATGCACTACAGGACATAGACTGGGGGGAGGTGTTGTCAAATACTGATACAGAAGGTAAATGGGACATCTTTAAATCAACTCTAAATAACTATACAGCTAAATATATACCAAAGGGGAACAAATATAAACGATTAAAACTAAATCCTACATGGCTGACAAATGATGTTAAAAGAGCAATAAACAACAACAAAAATTGCTTTAAAAAAATACAAATCTGATGGGTCAGCTATAACATTTAAACAGTACAAGGAGCTTAATAAAATCTGTAAAAATGTAATAAAAACAGAAAAAATTCAAAACGATAGACAGGTGGCCAAAGAAAGCAAAACTAATCCTAAATATTTTTTTAGATATATAAATGCAAAAAAAACAAGGACAGAGCTTGTAGGACCCCTTAATAATGATAATGGGGAGGTTGTCACAGGCGATAAAGAGAAAGCAGAGCTACTGAATGGGTTCTTTAGTTCTGTATATACTAAGGAAGAAGGAGCTGACATTGGCCCGGTCAGTGCTGGTAACACATCATGTAATGTACTAAACTGGCTTAATGTAGACATGGTACAAGCTAAGTTAAGTAATATAAATGTAAGCAAATCTCCAGGGCCAGATGGATTGCACCCAAGAGTTCTTAGAGAACCAAGTTCAGTAATATCTGTACCCCTGTTCATGATATTTAGAGATTCACTGGTGTCTGGTATTGTGCCAAGGGACTGGCGCAAGGCAAATGTGGTGCCAATCTTCAAAAAGGGCTCTAGGTCTTCCCCAGGAAACTATAGAACGGTAAGTTTAACATGCATTGTGGGTAAATTGTTTGAAGGACTTATAAGGGATTACATACAGGAATACATAGGGGATAATTGTATTATAAGTGATAACCAGCATGGGTTTACTAAGGATAGAAGTTGTCAAACCAATCTAATTTGCTTTTATGAAGATGTGAGTAGAAGCCTTGACAGAGGAATGGCTGTGGATATAGTGTTTCTGGATTTTGCTAAAGCGTTTGATACTGTCCCTCAAAGACGAACACCAAAGTCCTAAAAAAATTCACCACAAACTCCCATGTGCCCCAGTGACACCCATAGGGGAGTGCGTATTAATCCTGTCAAGGACAGGGGAACTCCATAAATATATATATACAGAGAAATTGGAGTTATAACACCACCTTAAGTATAAACATATAAATCTTTATTGAGACGTGTTACATAAAAAACATATAAATGCAAAAAAAAAATGAAGTATTGCAATAGAAATCCAACACAAAAATAACTGGCGCAGAGTGAGGAAAGTACATGCAAATGAGTAGATAAAAATGTCTGCACACTATAAATAGCAATAAATGGAATAAATAATTTGGCCACTGTGGGCTATCCATACAAGTGCTGCATAATGAAACATAGAAATTTGCATCTAGTATAACCTAGGGCTGATATATAGCCAGGTCTAGGAATGCATATTGAAATACAGTGATAGTGGGGACAGCATGTCCAAATACTCAATGAACATCAACGTGTAACCTTACCCATGTGGGATAACAAACTCTGCGACCAACCCTTACGATCTTTTCGGTTTCCCTTTTTCAAGAGTACCAAAACGATCGTAGGGGTTGGTCGCAGTGCTACTCTGTAGATCACAGACTACAGAATAGCATGCAATGTCAGGCTGCTGCTTCCAAGGCCGGCAGGATATTGTCATGTATAAAAAGAGGCATGGACTCGAGGGACAGGGACATAATACTCCCCCTTTATAAAGCATTGGTACGGCCTCACCTGGAATATGCTGTTTAGTTTTGGGCACCAGTCCATAAAAGGGACACTGTGGAGCTGGAAAGGGTGCAGAAACGCGCGACTAAACTAATATGGGGCATGGAACATCTTAGCTATGAGGAGCAATTAAAGGAGTTACAATTGTTTAGTCTTGAGAAGAGACGTTTAAGGGGGGATATGATAAATGTATATAAGTATATTAATGGCCCATACAAAAAATATGGAGAAAAACTGTTCCAAGTTAACCCCCCCCCCCCCCCACCCCCAAAGGACGAGGGGGCACTCCCTCCGTCTGGAGAAGAAAAGGTTTAGTCTCAAGGGGCGACACGCCTTCTTTACCATCAGAACTGTGAACCTTTGGAACAGTCTACCTCAGGAACTGGTCAAAGCAGGAAAATTGAACAGCTTTAAAACAGGGTTAGATACATTCCTGGAACAAAATAACATTAATGCTTATGAAGAAATATAAAATCCCATCCCTTCCCCAATATCGTGCCACACCCCTACCCTTCAATTCCCTGGTTTAACTTGATGGACATGTCTTTTTTCAACCGCACTCTACTAACTATGTAACTATGTGTATAACGCAGGTTTCCTCAAGCTGCAAGGGGGGGACGAACTGCTCGGGCTGGTTTCTGGGGTGTTCATTAGCCCCTTTACCCCTTAACGACGCAGGACGTATATTTAGCGGGATCGCGGCATCATATCGTGTCGGTCCCGGCACTCATCAACGGCCGGGACCCGCGGCTAATACCACACATCGCCGATCGCGGCGATGTGCGGTATTAGCCCTTTAGAAGCGGCGGTCAAAGCTGACCGCCGCTTCTAAAGTGAAAGTGATCCGGCTGCTCAGTCGGGCTTTTCGGGACCGCCGCGGTGAAATCGCGGCGTCCCGAACAGCTTGCAGGACACCGGGAGGGCCCTTACCTGCCTCCTCGGTGTCCGATCGGCGAATGACTGCTCCGTGCCTGAGATCCAGGCAGGAGCAGTCAAGCGCCGATAACACTGATCACAGGCGTGTTAATACACGCCTGTGATCTGTGTAAAAGATCAGTGTGTGCAGTGTTCTAGGTCCCTATGGGAGCTATAACACTGCAAAAAAAAAAGTAAAAAAAAAAGTGTTAATAAAGGTCATTTAACCCCTTCCCTAATAAAAGTTTGAATCACCCCCCTTTTCCCATAAAAAAAATAAAACCGTGTAAAAAAAATAAAATAAACATGTGGTATCGCCGCATGCGTAAATGTCCGAACTATAAAAATATATCATTAATTAAACCGCACGGTCAATGGCGTACGCGCAAAAAAATTCCAAAGTCTAAAAAAGTGCATTTTTGGTCATTTTTATACCATTAAAAAAATGAATAAAAAGTGATCAAAAAGTCCGATCAAAACAAAAATCGTACCGATAAAAACTTCAGATCACGGCGCAAAACATGAGTCCTCATACCGCCCTGTACGTGGAAAAATAAAAAAGTTATAGGGGTCAGAAGAGGACATTTTTAAACATATACATTTTCCTGAATGTAGTTGTGATTTTTTTCCAGAAGTGCGACAAAATCAAACCTATATAAGTAGGGTATCATTTTAACCGTATGGACCTACAGAATAATGATAAGGTGTAATTTTTACCGAAATATGCACTGTGTAGAAACAGAAGCCCCCAAAATTTACAAAATGGCGTTTTTTCTTCGATTTTGTCGCACAATGATTTTTTTTTCCGTTTCGCCGTGCATTTTTGAGTAAAATGACTAATGTCACTGCCAAGTAGAATTGGCGACGCAAAAAATAAGCCATAATATGGATTTTTAGGTGGAAAATTGAAAGGGTTATGATTTTTAAAAGGTAAGGAGGAAAAAACTAAAGTGCAAAAACGGAAAAACCCTGAGTCCTTAAAGGGTTAAAGAGGACCTAGAAATGCATGGTGTGACGGATCCATCTGCTGGTTAACCTCTTGGCCCCAATTAGAACGTTGTGGTTAACCGCAGACACCTCTCCCTTCCATTCGTACGGGTGGTCGTCGTTCGCCGACCATGAGGCGGCGGCCGTTTTTGGGACCCGAGGAAAAATCAGCAGTGTTCGATACAAATTCTATGGAACTAAAAACGGACCCTTTATCTACCAAACACCGATGGAAGCTGCCGCCTGCCTTCTATTTCGTCATTTATACGTTTCAATGTGTTTTCTTGTGTTCTGGGATGGCGATTGTCTCTGTCCTGGGAGATAATTTGATTTCTTCATCCTGGGAGATAATTGGATTTCTTCCCAGTAGTCTGCGGGATAGAGAGGAGTGAGGTATGTGTAAAGTGGGAAGGGCTCATGTTGAAGCCACTGCGATTGACTACTGTCCACTATGTTTTACAGTCTTTCATCAGGTCCCCTAGGGGAGTGTCCACCTGGTAGAGACCTACATAAATACCGGGCAAGTAGCCCCATTAAATTCATTCCTGTTTGACCCTCAAGACGGAGCTGGTCTCGTTTGTGGGGGGGGGGGGGGGGGGGATTACTATTGGGACAGCACTTTCGTTATTTCTAGCTATGGAAGGAGTTCGACTGATTTGCTGATCGGGAGCGGCCGCGTTCGTATCCTCCGGTCGGAGTTGGACGGTCGGCTGGAACCAACCTGCGTTCCTGGAGAAGGGGATCATTCCAAGCGGCAGCTTCCTCTACATGTCGGGGAGTGTCGTAACACATGGGGTTTGTACAGGACATGAACATCACTGTATGAACCCTGTGCATTTATATGTCAGCGTTCATACAGGCTTGTAGAAATGCACGGGGTTCATGCAGGGAAGCAGAGATGCAGGGAAGCAGAGATGCACGGCCCCGACCACCCTTATTTACCGGGTCACCGGAGACCCATATGACCTGGAATCACCACAACTCACCGGTCCGCATTGACCTACATGGGGGTCCTCAGGAGCCCTCCAGGAACGGGATGCCTGCTGAACGATTTCAGCAGGCATCCCGTTCCGTTCACCGCCCGGTTACTGGAGTTGACCGGAAACCCTGAGGGCGTACAGTTATGCCCTTGGTCCTAGACCTGTTAATGATTTAATCTAAAACTCCACTTGCAGAATTCTGCAAGTAAAGATTTCAATTGGCGGCCGCCGCCAAAATCAGTTTTCCCCTGGATGAAGCTGTACATGCTACTGTGTTCTTTCTCCTGTACGACCCTCCTGACATGATTTTCTCTCAAAGCTGTTGTGCAATGAACGCTGACATGAAGACCTCTGTTCAAACCCTGTGCATCTCTGCTTCCCTGTACGGACCCCGTGCATCTCTGCTTCCCTGTATGAACCCCGTGCATCTCTGCTTCCCTGTATGGATCCCGTGCATCTCTGCTTCCCTGTATGAGCCCTGTGCATCTCTGCTTCCCTGTATGAACCCCGTGCATATCTGCTCTTCTGTATGAATCCCGTGCATTTCTAGGTCCTCTTTTAGGGGCTAATGAACACCCCATGAAAAAGCAGAAACCAGCCCATGCAGTTCGTCCCCCTCTAGTAGCTTGAGGAAACCTGTGTTATACACAGCACACTAATATATACACAGCACACTAATATATACACAGCGTTATACACAGCGTTACACACAGCACACTAATATATACACAGCGTTATACACAGCACACAAATATATACACAGCGTTATACACAGCACACAAATATATACACAGCGTTATACACAGCACACATATATACACAGCGTTATACACAGCACACATATATACACAGCGTTATACACAGCACACATATATACACAGCGTTATACACAGCACACATATATACACAGCGTTATACACAGCACACATATACACAGCGTTATACACAGCACACTAATATATACACAGCGTTATACACAGCACACTAATATATACACAGCGTTATACACAGCACACTAATATATACACAGCGTTACACACAGCACACATATATACACAGCGTTACACACAGCACACTAATATATACACAGCGTTATACACAGCACACTAATATATACACAGCGTTATACACAGCACACATATATACACAGCGTTATACACAGCACACATATACACAGCGTTATACACAGCACACTAATATATACACAGCGTTACACACAGCACACTAATATATACACAGCGTTATACACAGCACACTAATATATACACAGCGTTACACACAGCACACTAATATATACACAGCGTTACACACAGCACACTAATATATACACAGCGTTACACACAGCACACTAATATATACACAGCGTTACACACAGCACACAAATATATACACAGCGTTATACACAGCACACATATATATACACAGCGTTATACACAGCACACTAATATATACACAGCGTTATACACAGCACACTAATATATACACAGCGTTACACACAGCACACTAATATATACACAGCGTTACACACAGCACACTAATATATACACAGCGTTATACACAGCACACTAATATATACACAGCGTTACACACAGCACACTAATATATACACAGCGTTACACACAGCACACTAATATATACACAGCGTTACACACAGCACACAAATATATACACAGCGTTATACACAGCACACATATATATACACAGCGTTATACACAGCACACTAATATATACACAGCGTTATACACAGCACACTAATATATACACAGCGTTATACACAGCACACTAATATATACAGCGTTATACACAGCACACTAATATATACACAGCACACTATTATATACACAGCGTTATACACAGCACACTAATATATACACAGCGTTATACACAGCACACTAATATATACACAGCGTTATACACAGCACACTAATATATACACAGCGTTATACACAGCACACTAATATATACACAGCGTTATACACAGCACACTAATATATACACAGCGTTATACACAGCACACTAATATATACACAGCGTTATACACAGCACACTAATATATACACAGCACACTAATATATACACAGCACACAAATATATACACAGCACACTAATATATACACAGCTTTACACACAGCACACAAATATATACACAGCGTTATACACAGCACACTAATATATACAGCGTTATACACAGCACACTAATATATACACAGCACACTAATATATACACAGCGTTATACACAGCACACTAATATATACACAGCACACTAATATATACACAGCACACTAATATATACACAGCACACAAATATATACACAGCACACAAATATATACACAGCACACTAATATATACACAGCTTTACACACAGCACACAAATATATACACAGCGTTATACACAGCACACTAATATATACAGCGTTATACACAGCACACTAATATATACACAGCACACTAATATATACACAGCGTTATACACAGCACACTAATATATACACAGCGTTATACACAGCACACTAATATATACACAGCGTTATACACAGCACACTAATATATACACAGCGTTATACACAGCACACTAATATATACACAGCGTTATACACAGCACACTAATATATACACAGCGTTATACACAGCACACTAATATATACACAGCGTTATACACAGCACACTAATATATACACAGCGTTATACACAGCACACCAATATATACACAGCACACAAATATATACACAGCTTTACACACAGCACACAAATATATACACAGCGTTATACACAGCACACTAATATATACACAGCGTTATACACAGCACACTAATATATACACAGCGTTATACACAGCACACTAATATATACACAGCACACAAATATATACACAGCACACTAATATATACACAGCTTTACACACAGCACACAAATATATACACAGCGTTATACACAGCACACTAATATATACACAGCGTTATACACAGCACACTAATATATACACAGCGTTATACACAGCACACTAATATATACACAGCGTTATACACAGCACACTAATATATACACAGCGTTATACACAGCACACTAATATATACACAGCGTTATACACAGCACACTAATATATACACAGCGTTATACACAGCACACTAATATATACACAGCGTTAAACACAGCACACTAATATATACACAGCGTTATACACAGCGTTATACACAGCACACTAATATATACACAGCGTTATACACAGCACACTAATATATACAGCGTTATACACAGCACACTAATATATACACAGCACACTAATATATACACAGCGTTATACACAGCACACTAATATATACACAGCGTTATACACAGCACACTAATATATACACAGCGTTATACACAGCACACTAATATATATACATACACACAGCGTTATACACAGCACACATATATATATAGTGCGTTATACACAGCACACTAATATA
Source organism: Hyla sarda (assembly GCF_029499605.1). Classification (NCBI taxonomy): domain Eukaryota; kingdom Metazoa; phylum Chordata; class Amphibia; order Anura; family Hylidae; genus Hyla; species Hyla sarda. The sequence continues at coordinate 64,350,807 of NC_079199.1, forward strand.
TATATACAGCGTTATACACAGCACACTATATATAACGCAGCATAGATGAAGTGAGGGCGGAAGCCGTCGCCCAGCAGGCGTCAGTGACATCGCGCCTGCTGGGGAAGTCTGCTTCCGGCAGAGCTAGGGAGAAGAGCAGAAGATGAGACATTTATAAGGTAGCAAACATTTTTTTAAAGGCAGGGTGGGGGTTAGGGATAGTTTAGCAATATGTAGGGACAGGAAAAAAAAAAATACAGATGGTGGGAGCTACTCTTTAAGGACTCAGCCCTTTTTTGCAATTCTGACCACTGTCACTTTATGCATTAATAACTCTGGGATGCATTTACTGATTATTCTGATTCAGAGAGTGTTTTTTCGTGACATATTCTACTTTAACATAGTTGTAAATTTTCATCGTTACTTGTATCCTTTCTTGGTGAAAAATCCGAAAATTTTGCATTTTTCTAACTGAAACTTTCTGCTTGTAAGGGAAATGGATATTGCAAATAAATTATATATTGATTCACATATACAATAGGTCTACTTTATATTTGCATCATGAAGTTGACATGTTTTTACTTTTGGAAGACATGAGAGGGCTTCAATGTTCAGCAGCAATTTTCCACAAAATTTTCAAAACCGGAATTTTTCATGGACCAGTTCAGTGTTGAACTGGATTTGAGTGGCCTTATTAGATATACCCCATAAATGACCCCATTATAAAAACTACACCCCCCAAAGTGTTCAAAATGACATCTTCATTTTTTTACACTTGCATGTTCTTGTAGACCCAGTTTTTGAAATTTTACATGGGGTAAAAGGATAAAAAGCCCCCCAAAATTTGTAACCCAATTTCTCTCGAGTAAGGAAATACCTCATATGTGGATGTCAAGTGCTCTGTGGGTGCACTATAAGGCTCAGAAGGGAAGGAGCCACAATGGGATTTTGGAGAGTGAGTTTTTCTGAAATGGTTTTTGGGGGTATGTCACATTTAGGAAGCCCCTATGATGCCAGAACAGCAGACCCCCCCCCCCACATGGCATTCTATTTTGGAAACTACACCCCCCAAGGAACGTAACAAGGGGTCCGCTGAGCCTTAACACTCCACAGGTGTTTGACGTTTGTGTAAACAAAATTTTTTTTTCCCATAATATAAATGTTATTAAAGTTTTCACGAAGGCAACAAAACATTGCATACAGAAGTGCAATCTAAATACATAGGTCATAATATCACAGAAACAGAGTCATTACAGTGCAATTCGCTCTAGTGAAAGGTTACTTTCGGGAAGTCTTCAAATGGAGCCAGAAGAAAGGGTAAAGTGGAAACATTGGACTCAATAATGGTAGTCTGTCGTATAAGACAGTGCCCTTTAAGAGGACACTGCATTCAGTGGTAGGGAGACAAAGTAAGACAAACTGGCAGTAGCATTTGATAACCTTTTAAGGCAGCAGAGTGAGGGGAGTCCATATGGGCTCTAAATGCAGAGCGAGGTGGGAGGGAAGAGAGAGGGAGAGAGAAAGAGATACGGAAAGAAGAGACAGTAAGGTAGAGGTGAAGAGGAGTAATACACGAACAAAAAAATAAAAAGAATTGCGTACCTAGTGGTCAGGAGCAGCCACAGGACTCTAAAACCCCCCGGCATGGCAGAACAAAACAGTCAAAAAATCATGTCAGGGTGTAGAATGCGTGGGTGCGGGCATTTCGAGGTGTACAGGCACAGGGGAAGGGTAACAGCTGTCGTCGGCTTCATCACGTCAGGTGCAGATTGAGGTATGTAGAAGAGGAGAGGAAAGAATTCCAGGGGGACCAAATGTTGACATATTTCGTGAGCTGTTGGGTAGTGTCAGCAGTCAGCCCCTCCATTCTGAGTATGTATGATACCGCTTTCAACCAGGCGGAGATAGATGGCGGTGTAGTGAATTTCCAAAGTCAGGGGATCACTATCTTAGCTGCCAGCAGTAAATAGGAGATCAATCGGGAGGTGTTTCTGGGCACAGTGGTGGGTATCAAAGAGAGGAGGGCAATATCTGGGGAGGGGGTAAGTTTTATGGCAGTGATGTGTTCAATGACATCAAATACGTTTGTCCAAAAATCAGTGAGGGAGGGGCAGGAGAACCAAGTGTGCAACATGGTACCTCTATCAGAGCTGCACCGCCAGCATGAATCAGAAACTCCAGGATAATAGGAGGCTAGGAGCGATGGGACCAGATACCATCTCGTGATTATTTAATCATTTACTTGATGGTAAATGAGTCTATGAGTGTATGAGTCTAACAAGAGGGCATACAAGATGCTTATTGAGCGGGTCGGAGGTTGGGAGGCTATACATAGACGCTCAAACTCCGTTAGCTGGCGGTGCAGGCGGAGAGCAAGGTCCATATTAGCATAGAAATGGGACAGTTGTGCATATTGGTAGAGCTGCATAGGGGAGGGGATCGCACCCTGGAGGATGTCTGTTAGTGTCACTAAGGACGTGGCCGTCAGAAATGGTCATAGGGTCACACCCATTTCTCGGTGATAGGTGAGGAAGGTCCGGCAGGCAGTCGGGGGTAAAAGAGTGGATTGTCAAATAGTGGCATCAGGGGTCCATCACAGGGAAATAGGTCTAGTCGGGACTTATAGTAGCGTCTAGAATTGTGTATAGAGTGGAAAACAAGCGGGAGTTGTAGAGTGGGTGAGGAAGGGGGGGGGGAGGTATTAGGACACCATAGAAAAGCTTTCGGGTCCAATCCCAGTATGAGGCCCTCCAAAGTCAGCCAATGCTTATCAGTGCGGTGATGGCAGCAGTCCAGAAATTATTTTTATTTTTTACTAAAGTGCTGGTTTCCCCCCCCAAATTTTACATTTTTACAGGGGGTTATAGGAGAAAATGACCCCCAAAATTTGTAACCCAATCTCTTTCGAGTATGGAAATACCCCATGTGTGGACGTCAAGTGCTCTGCGTGCGAACTACAATGCTCAAAAGAGGAGGAGCGCCATTGGGCTTTTGGTGAGAGAATTTGGTTGGAATAGAAGTGGGAGGCCATGTGTGTTTACAAAGCCCCCTGTGGTGCCAGAACAGTGGACCCCCCCCCCCACATGTGACCCCATTTTGGAAACAACACCCCTCACAGAATTAAATAAGGGGTGCAGTGAACATTTACACCCCACTGGCATTTGACAGATCTTTGGAACAGTGGGCTGTGCAAATGAGTTTTAATAAACTCAGTGTTTCGCAACCAGTGTGCCTCCAGCTGTTGCAAAACTAGAACTCCCAGCATGTACAGTCTCTCAGTGCATGCTGGGAGTTGTATTTTTGCAACAGCTGGAGGCACACTGGTTGCAAAACAATGAGTTAGGTAAACTGTTTCACAACCAATGTGTCGCGCTGTTGCAAAACTGCAACACTCAGCATGCATTGAGAGCCGGAGGGCATGCTGAGAGTTGTAGTTTTGCAACAGCTGGAGGCACACTGCTACAACTCCCAGCATACCGCTTTGGTAGTCTGTGCATGTTGGGAGTTGTAGTTATGCAACAGCCGGATGCACACTTTTTCATAGAAAAAATGTGCCTCCAGCTGTTGCATCACTACAAACCCCAGCATGCACAGACTACCAAAGGGCATGCTGGGAGTTGTAGTTGGAACTCCAGCTGTTGCAAAACTACAACTCCCAGCATGCCCATTGGCTTTGCATGCTGAGAGTTGTTGCTAAGCAACAGCAGGAGGTGAACAGGGCTCACCTCCTGCTGTATCCTGCCATCGGGACTGCCGCCGCTGTATCCTGCTGCCGGGACCAATCCTGCTGCTCCTGTTGCTGCCACCGATCCTGAGGGGACCCTCACCGGACAAGAACAAGGTAGGAGACCCCTGCCGGGGCCGATCTCTGGCAAGCGGCAGGGGCCGGAAGAACGCAGGGCGTACCCATATGCCCTGAGTCCTTAAGGACTCGGATATGGGGGCACATGGATACGCCCTGTGTCCTTAAGGGGGTAAGAGAAAACTTTGTTTGCAGAATATTGCACAATCCAACATGGCAGCCAAATCTCGTGATCAGCTGTGGTACAGGAAGTTATCACAAACGTGTGCTAATTTTCACATTGTTCGGACCAGTAATTTCAGACAAAAGCATGTATTCAGAATATTGTGCAATCCAATATGGCTGCCAAAATATGTGATCAATTGTGGAACGGAAAGTGATCATGAACATGTGGGTTGATTTTCACATTGTTCTGACCTGTAATTTTTGAGAAAACCATGTGTGCAGAATATTGAACAATCCAATATGGCTGCCAAATCTGGTGATCAACTGTGGTAAAGAAAGTGATCACGAACGTGTGCTGATTTTACGCATTGTTCAGACCAGTAATTTTAGAGAAATCTATGTTCGTAGAATATTGCGCAATCCAATATGGCAGCCAAATCTTGTGAATTGTGGTACAGAAAGTGAGCACTATACCAATGTGCAAAGTATAACTCATTTAGATTAACAGTGTACATATTACAAACAACTAAAAAAAAAATATTTGTAATGTCATCTAAATGTATTTGGCATGCGGTGGCAATATTGATTATGCACATGAACCAACTTTAACAACCTTGGTACAGGAGGTAACCATGAACGTCTGCCAAATTATAAATTATTCTAGCAAACAGTTTGAGGAGAATTGTGAATTCAAGTAGAGAAAACAGACATGGTCGCACATCCACAATTTGTATTTTGATCTACTTGCTTCTCAGCATAAATTCAAAAACTAACACGTTGTTAGTATGCATTTGGATAAAAAAAAAGTACAAGCCCACTCGCCACGTCAAGGCCACCTATTTAGAGTGGGTCCCTAACATCCCTAGCATAAATGTTTTATAAATGTAGCTGAGAAGCGTGCATGTTGTGGATGTGAGACCATATCTGTTTTCCTATATTTTAATTCACATTGTTTTCTATCCCAGTCTTTTTGTTGTTTATACTTGGTTTGCACTCTGCCCCTCCTCCTCAGCCCAGGCATATATAAATTAGCAGGAAGCTGCACAGGGCCCTTACATTTTTGGCAGCCTCACAGTCTGACTGGGAGCAAATAGTAAATGAGCTTTTATATCTTGTTCACACTGGTATGTTGCTGTGTTGCGTCCATTGCTGCAGCGGCACCGTGTCTATGTGGAGGTGTGGCCATGGGACTGGTTTGAGTGGCATTGGGGCTGCTCTGCCAGTGGGTCGCTCCCCCTGTGGGCACTGGTGTTGTGGTGGTGGTTGCCGCCCAGTGCTACGCCATTTTATGCTAGGGACCCACTACTTACAGGTGGCTGTGACATGGCTAGTGGGCTTGCACTTCATGATCATAAAGTACACTAACGACCTGTTAGTTTTATAAATGTTGCTGAGAAGCATTAGATCATTGTGCATGCTGTGGATGTGAGACCATGTCTGTTTTCTCTATTTGAATTCACATTGTTTCAGGGAAGAAGATGTTTGTAGAATATTGTGTAATTGAAGATGGCAGCCAAACCATGTGATCAATAGACTTGTATTTAACAAATCTGGCTCTGCACAACAGTGTATATAATATAGCAAATAAAATATCTGTAGCTTTAGCTGTTTCAGAGAAGAAGATATTTAAGAATATTTTGAAAAATCACAAAAACAAGATGGCGGCCTTGCCATAGGACGTTTATATTGCATAAGATTATGCACAGCTCTCGGGTCTTCCACTATACCAAGTTACATATGTTTTGGAGTTACAGTGCAGCAGATATAAATATTTAAATGTTGTGGCAGAATAATAATAATAATAAACATAGCTGCAAGCAGCAATACAGGTGGCCAAGCTGCACAGCTGGGTTATAGCACTCAATTGATGTGACCTCTGATTGTGGAGAAGGTGATCGTGGACATCTGTGCTAATTTTCCCATTGTTCTGACCAATAATTTTAGAGAAAACTATGTATGGTCGCCAAATATTGTGATCACATGGTAAAGTGATCACGAACGTGTGCTAATTTTCACACTGTTCTGACCAATAGTTTTAGAGAAAACTGTTCGCAGAATATTGTGTAATCCAAGATGGTGGCCAAATATTGGGATCAAATGTGGTACAGAAAATGAGCACTTTACCAGTGTGAAAAGAAACATATTACACACATTTAAAAAAGTTGCATATTATTAATGCTATCTATCTATTGAAAATGTAAATGAACTATGATGGCCAAACCATGTGATCAATAGACTTGTAATTAACAAGTCTGACTCAGGTTAACAGAGTAAGGCTGGGTTCACACTACGTTTTGTCCCATACGGGAGCGCATACGGCAGGGGGGAGCTAAAAGCTCGCGCTCCCGTATGTGACCGTATGCGCTCCCGTATGTCATTCATTTCAATGAGCCGACCGGAGTGAAACGTTCGGTCCGGTCGGCTCATTTTTGCGCCGTATGCGCTTTTACAACCGGACCTAAAACCGTGGTTTGAAATCATTCAGCAGGCATACCGACACATCGCCGAGGGGGGTCCCGAGACAAACACCCCCCCCCCCCCCTTGTCGGCGATTGCAGAAAATGGCATGTCAATTCACACATGCGATTTTCTGCTATTCTGGGCTGTTCGGGTCTCTGGTGACCCGATCGCCTGGAAAATGGGGATGATCGAAGCTGTCAATGACAGCCCCGATCATCCCGAGGGATAGGAGCAAGGTTGCAGTGCTGCGATCTCCTATCCCCTGCCATTGGTCAGAAATGAAATCTGACCAATGGCAGCGCACGACAGGGGGTTGCCATGGAAACCCCCCGCTCTGCCCACCCCTGGATGTTGGGCAGAACGGGGGGATAAGATGGAGGCCGGTACCTGGAGAAGAGGCGTGGGGACCAGTGATCATTGGTGGCATCAGCGGAGATCACAGCACAGGTAGGGAGGAGATGGTGGAGGGGGGGGGGGGGAGGAAGTGGGCAGTAAAGTGATCTTTACTGCTGCCCTTCTAGTTTGGCATAGTGGTAAACTGCTCTGCGGGCGCACTTCAGTGCTCAGAAGAGAAGGAGCGCCATTTGGCTTTTGGAGAGAGAATTTGGTTGAAATAGAAGTCGGGGGCCATGTGCGTTTACAAAGCCTCCATGGTGCCAGAAAAGTGGACCCCCCCCCCCCCCCACATGTGACCCCATTTTGGAAACTACACCAAAACAATGTAATAAGGGGTGCAGTGAGCATTTACACCCCACTGGCGTTTGACAGGTTGTTGGAACAGTGGGCTGTGCAAATTAAAAATATAATTTTTCATTTTCATGGACCAATGTTCCAAAAAGTCAGACACCTGTGGGGCATAAATTTTTACTGCACCCCTAATTACATTCCGTGAGGGGTGTAGTTTCCAAAATGGGGTCACATGTGGGGGGAGTCCACTGTTCTGGCAGCATGTGCGCTTTGTAAATGAACATTGCCTTCAATTCCAGCCAAATTCTCTCTCCAAAAGCCCAATGGCACTCATTCTCTTCTGAGCCCTGTAGTGCGCCTACACAGCACTTAACATACACATTTGGGGTATTTCCTTACTCAAAAGAAATTGGGTTACACATTTTGGGGGCTTTTTCTCCTATTACCCCTTGTGAAATGAAAACTTTGGGGTAACACCAGCATTTTAGTGAATAAAAATCTAAATATTTTATTTTCATGTCCAACTTTAACGAAAATTTGTCAAACACCTGTGGAGTGTTAGATCTCTATACCCCTTGTTTTGTTCCGTGAAGGGTGTAGTTTCCAAAATGGGGTCACATGTGGGTATTTTTTTTTTTGGTGTTTATGTCAGTACCACTGTAAAATCATCCACCCCTGTGCAAATCACCAATTTAGGCCTCAAATGTACATGGTGCACTCTCACTCATGAGCCATGTTGTGCGCCCGCAGATCACTTCACGTCCACATATGGGGTATTTCTGTACTCAGGAGAAATTGCTTTACAAATTTTGGCAGTCTTGTTTTCCATTTTCCTCTTGTGAAAATTAAAAGTATGGGGCAACACCAGCAGGTTAGTGTAAAAAAGGTAATTTTTTTACACTAACATGCTGGTGTAAAGGAGAAAAAGCCACCCAAAATTTGTAACACAATTTCTCCCGAGTACGAAAATAGCCCATATGTGGCCCCTAACACTACAGGGCTCCGAGGTGAGAGAGCGCCATGTGCATTTGAGGCCTAAATTAGTGATTTGCATAGGGGCAGACACGGATGCAAGTGTTATACTTGCCTCCGCCACCAAAAATACACTTCGCCAGTGTTTCCCAACAGCTGAAGGCTCTGTTTTGGAAACGCATTTTTATTGGGGGGGGGGGGGGGGGTTGTGTAAGGGTGTATATGCAGTGTTTTACTTTTCATTTTGTGGTAGTGTAGAATAGCGTAGTTAGTGTTTTTAGGGTACATTCACAAGGACAGGGGTTTACAGTGAGTTTACAGCTCAAACTTGCATTGGGAAACTAGCTGTAAACCCTCACCCATGTGAATGTACCCTGTACATTCACATTTGGGGGGAGAGGTGGTTGCGAGCACAAACCTCCAACTCTAAACATGAACTGACAGACTGTGCATGCTGGGAGTTGTAGTTTTGCTACAGCTGGAGGCACACTGGTGGGAAAACACTGAAACACAGACTAACAGTGTTTACCCACCAGTATGCCTCCAGCTGCTGCAAAACTGCAACTCCCAGCATGTACTGACAGCCGCTTGTTGCCGGTCATGCTGGTAGTTTTGCAAGATCTGGAGGGCCACAGTTTAGAGACCGCTGCACAGTGATTTCCAAACTGTGGCCCTCCAGATCTTGCAAAACTACAAATCCCAGCATGCCCAGACAGCAAATGGCTGTCTGGGCATGCTGGGAGTTGTAGTTGTGTGCCTTCAGTTGTTGCAAAACTACAACTCCCAGCATGCCCAGACAGCCGTTTGCAGCCGGTCATGCTGGGAGTTGTAGTTTTGCAACATCTGGAGGACTTCAGTTTGGAGATCACTGTAGTGGTTTCTAAACGGTCATCCTCCAGATCTTGCAAAACTAAAACTCCCAGCATGCCCAGACAGGCACTGGCTGTCTGGGCATGCTGGGAGTTCTAGTTTTGCAACATCTGGAGGACCACATATTGAAGACCACTACACGGTGGTCTCCAAACGGTGGTCCTCCAGATGTTGCAAAACTACAACTCCCAGCATGCCCAAACTGTCTGGACATGCTGGGAGTTGTAGCTTTGCAATTTGTAAGGGAAAGGGCACTTACCCCCGGCATCGTGGACGCCGGACCTCCGCCGCTCCCGTCGATCCCGCCACACACCCGCCGCCCCTGCACACCCGATGGGGTCCCGGGGGTGTCTGGTGAAAGTGGTCTCGCGCCGGACACCCCGGGACTTTAATTTATCAACCCAATCAGCGCTGCGGGAGAATTTAATGAAGCAGTGTATATATATATATATATATATATATACGGCGGAATGTGCAAAGGTATTGCGTCATTCGCCATATATATGGCATTCTGCGTGAAGGGGTTAATATATGATATTTTTTGATCTGCTATTTATCTGCTTTAGTAGTGCTTGATTTATTTTCTACTTGCTTAGTAAGGGGTTAACACCACCGGGGATTTAAAGAGCATTGTGTTCCCCATGTGAGATGCCTGATGAAGCTGCGCATGTGTAGTGAAACGCATTGCATGTTTGCTACAATAAAGCTCCTCATTTGAAGTATCCGTGGATCCATTTGCTTTGATCCGGACAGCGCCGGGTAATCCGGTCTCCTCCTGAAGTTCTTACCCATTTGATTTTTCACAGAAATAATAGGTATAATTGATGATATTTACATTATTCAACATGGCCGCCGAACCATATGATTGAATGACATCAAACACTAGGTCACAGTGTAACCATACACGGTTATATGTACATCTGTATCTTTAGTGATTAGTTTCAGAAAGACATGTATTTTCATATAGCACTGTATATTGTCACCTAAGACAAGATGGCTGCCAGCTCATTTGACCTTAAAGAATGGGAAAATTGTTCTCCATACTGCCGGCAGTAAAAAAAAAAAAAAAAAAAAAAAAAAAAAAGGAATACATACCTTCCTTCGCCCCTCCGGTAACCCACTCCGGTCTCCGCCGCGATCCTCTTCCTGGTTGCCGGTGGTCGGCGAGTCATACTGCACTCAGCCAATCACCGGCCGCAGCGAATTCCCGACTCAGCCAGTGTGACTTTTTCGGCCCGCGGCGGAGACCGGAGTGGGTTATCAGAGGAGCGAAGGAATGTATGCACCTCTATTTTTTTTTTACTGCCGGCAGTATGGAGGACAATTTTACCATCCCGCAGTGCTCCTTTTACCTATGTTAAAAAAGAAACATATGTTTTTAATTAACAGTGTACATATTACATACATTTTTAAAAAATTGCAAATATTAATGCTATTAAAAGGTTATTGGCGAGCAGTGGCCTTATTGATTATGCAAATAAACCAGCTTTAATAACATTGATACAGGAGGTTACCATTAACATATGTGCCAAATTATACCTTATTGTAACATACGGTTGCAGAGAAGAGGTTTGTAGAATATTGTGCAATTCAATATGGCGGCCACACCATGTGACCAAAAGTCTTATAATGAACAAATCTGACTCTGCTCAACAGTGCCACCACATACAGCGATTTATATATCTGTAGCTTTAGTGGTTATAGAGAAGAAGATTTTTGAATATTGCGCAAAACTGGCACAAAAACCATAATGATGACCTTACCATGTGACCTATGATCTTTATATTACATCAGATTATGCACAGTTCAGGGGTCTACCACTATGCAAAGTCTCATGAGTTTTGGAGTAACAGTGCAGCATATATAGACATTTGAAATTTGTAGTCACATGCCGGCACGTTCTCTGGCTGCTCAGCTCTGCATTTTACTACAAGGGGTTAATTACATGCAGGCACGTTCTCTGGCTGCTCAGCTCTGCATTTTACTACAAGGGGTTAATTACATGCCGGCACGTTCTCTGGCTGCTCAGCTCTGCATTTTACTACAAGGGGTTAATTATATGCCGGCACATTCTCTGGCTGCTCAGCTCTGCATTTTATTACAAGGGGTTAATTATATGAGGACACGTTCTCTGGCTGCTCAGCTCTGCATTTTACTATAAGGGGTTAATTATATGCCGACACGTTCTCTGGCTGCTCAGCATTTTACTATAAGGGGTTAATTATATGCAGACAAGTTCTCTGGCTGCTCAGCTTAGCATTTTACTAGAAGGGGTTAATTATATGCCAGCACACTCTCGACTGCTCCGCTCGGTGCATTACAGTAAGGGATTATAAAAAATAAAAATTATTCTATGCACACGATTCATTTTCTACGCATACGGTCATGTAGTTGTTGGTGTTCACGCTCTTATCATTTATTCCTCATACACGGTCATATAGTTGGTCTGTGCAGGCTCAAAAAAAAAAAAAATTTTCTTCGTTCCTATAATTATTCTACGCATACGACCATATAATTAATCCTTGCAAACACCCCCTTAATTTGCTCCATGTATAAGATTATATATGTATATATACACGTACACGTTTTAGTTTATTCAAGGTTTACGACACGGCCCTCCTGATCATAAGGAGGGTGTTTCATGTGTTTGTCAATACACATGCACTTGTAGCATTGGTGCAGTTCAGGCGCATGTAGTATGGGCGCTGGTAATTCTGTACATGCACTCATGGTATTTGTACGATTCATGCGCTCGCGCACGTTGATTACGCTCATGGCATTTTTTCTGTTTACTCGTTCGTAGCATTTGTGCCTTACACACGCTTGTGGGATTCATGCCTTACACGCTTGTAGAATTCCTACTGTACACACGCTTGTTGGATTCATGTTGTACTCATGCTTGTTGGGTTTATATTGTACACACGGTTGTAGCGTTTGTGCTGTATACACGCCTGTACATGCTTGTAGGATTAATGCTGTACACACGCTTTCACATGCTTGTTGGATTTATACTATACACACGCTTGTAGGATTTATGCTGTACGCACGCTTGTAGGGTTTATACTGTACACACGCTTGTACATGCTTGTTGGATTTATACTGCACACACGCTTGTTGGATTTATACTGTACACACTTGTAGGATTTATGCTGTACGCACGCTGGTAGGGTTTATACTGTACACTCGTTTGTAGGATTTATACTGTACACACGCTTGTTGGATTCATGTTGTACTCATGCTTGTTGGGTTTATACTGTACACACGGTTGTAGCACTTGTGCTGTGCACACGCTTGTAGTGTTTGTGCTGTATACACGCCTGTACATGCTTTTAGGATTAATGCTGTACACACGCTTTTACATGCTTGTTGGATTTATACTATACACACGCTTGTAGGGTTTATACTGTACACACGCTTGTACATGTTTGTTGGATTTATACTGTACACACGCTTGTTGGATTTATACTGTACACACTTGTAGGATTTATGCTGTACGCACGCTGGTAGGGTTTATACTGTACACTCGTTTGTAGGATTTATACTGTACACACGCTTGTTGGATTCATGTTGTACTCATGCTTGTTGGGTTTATACTGTACACACGGTTGTAGTGTTTGTGCTGTACACATGGTTGTAGCACTTGTGCCGTGCACACGCTTGTAGTGTTTGTGCTGTATACACACCTGTACATGCTTGTAGGATTAATGCTGTACACACGCTTGCAGGGTTTATACTGTACACACGCTTTCACATGCTTGTAGGATTTATGCTGTACGCACGCTTGTAGGGTTTATACTGTACACACGCTTGTACATGCTTGTTGGATTTATACTGTACACACTTGTAGGATTTATGCTGTACGCACGCTGGTAGGGTTTATACTGTACACTCGTTTGTAGGATTTATACTGTACACACGCTGGTTGGATTTATACTGTACACACGCTTGAAGGATTTATGCTGTACACACAGTGGTAGCATTTATACTGTACACTCGTTTGTAGGATTTATACTGTACACGCTTGTAGGATTTATGCTGTACACTCGCTCGTAGGATTCATACTGTACAAACGCTTGCACACACTCGTAGGATCCATGCTGTGCATGCGTTTATTGGATTAAAACTGTGCGTGTGGGATTTGTACTGCACGCGCGCTTGTAGGATATATTCTGTGCACGCGCTCGTGGGGTTCATAATGTACACGCGCTTGTACACGCTTGTAGGATTTATACTGTACACAGGCTTGTAGGATCATACTGCACACGCGCTCGTAGGATTCGTACTGTACACGTTCGTAGGATTTGTACTGTACACACGCTTGTAGGAATTATACTGTACACATGCTTGCAGGATTTATACTGTACACACGCTTGTAGGATTTATACTGTACACACGCTTGTAGGATTTATATTGTACACACCCTCGTAGGGTGTTGTACTGTACACGCTCGTAGGATTTGTTCAGTACATGCCCTTGTAGGATATATACTGTACGCTCGCTTGTAGGATGTATGATGTACACACGCTCGTGGGATTTATACTGTACAGTATACACGCTCATAGGGTTTATACAATAAACACTTGTAGGATTTATACATGCTCGTAGGATTCATGCTGTACACACGCTCGTAGGATTTGTGCTGTACACGGGCTCGTAGGATCTGTGCTGCACATTCGCTCGTAGGAATTATACTGTGCAGGCTCGTAGGGTTGTATTGTACGTGTGCTCATGAGAACCATGCTGTTCATGTGCTCGTGGCATACGTGTTGTACATACACTTGCGGTGCTTGTGCGGCTCTTGCGCTTGTAGCGTTTGTGCCTCACACATGCTCGTACAGCGCATGTAGTGTTGTTCTGTGCATGGGTACGTGGTCATAGAATTACTGCATGCATGCATTGTTTATCAGTTGTCACTGGCCATACGCACATGCAGTTTGGTTGTGCATTTGCACATATAGTTGGCCCGAGTATAGGTTCATCAAGTTTGTTGGTAGAGTCACTCATAGCTCTTATACGGCATGGTTCTATACATATGCACATAGTTGTTCCGTACATATCTGTGTATAGTGGGGCCGGGCTTACGTATATAGTTTGTTCTGGGCATTTGTGTACGCGCATTTAATTCATTCGGTCTATACGCTCAGGGTTTCTGTGCATACTCTCATATAGTTTGTCCTGTGCATATGTTCATCCAGTTGGTTTGGACAGTTGCCCAGTTTGTTAGAGGCCATATAGTTTTGTGCATACGCTCATATAACTTGTTCTGGGTGCTCGCTTACGTAGTTCGTTCTGTGCATGCAGTTCGCTTATGCATACAGGTCATTCGGTGAATACGTGCAGTGGTTCGGCCATACGTCCATATAGTTCTTTCTCTGCATACGTGCATACAATTTGATCGGTGCATACGCTCACATAATTGTTAGGTGCTCACATAGTGTGTTCCGTACATACCAACATATAGTTTGTTCCCCGCATGTTCACATAGTTCGTTTGTGCATATGCCCGTATAGCTTGTTCTTTACGGTCATAGACTCATTCTGTGCATACGCGCACACAGTTCGTTCTCGGCATGCTCACTTAGTTCTACGCATAGTTGTTTCGGCATACGCTTACTTAGTTAGTCCTTGCAGACGCACTCATAGTTTGTTCTGGCATACGTTCACTCAGTTAGTCCTGTGCATACGCGCAAATAGTTTGTTCTGTGCTTACGCTTATGTAGTTGCCAAGCGCACATGCTCATAAAGTCTTGTGCATTCACTTACTTAGTATGTTCCATGGACTTTCTCTGGTAATCTGTTTAAGTTGTTCAGTGTTTCTGCTAGTAGTTGTTATGTACATATTTGATAGTTTGGTGCATACGCTCGCTCGTGTAGTTCATTCCACCTCACATTCATATAGTTTGTGCGGCACAGGCTCTCATATAGTTTGGTCGGTGTATACGGTCAAGGTGTCTGGTTTGGACATGTGGTCTGGGTGTTATTGATGAACACATGGTCTGGTTGGTTATGCCGGGCCCACGTTCAGTGTCACGTGCAGCATATGTGCCAAGGAGTGATGCTTGGAATATGCTTACAGTATTCATACTCGGTACATGTTCATATGCATTCGGCACATACATTACTTTGGTTGAGGTTTTCAACTTAGGATTGACCAGTCACGTCTACAGGTCGGTCCAGATACAACCTGTCACGGCTTCAGGTTGGCGACGGTGTCCTCACATACATTGTGTTTAGTTAGCAGT
>NC_079199.1:64670982-64767298 GCF_029499605.1 Hyla sarda
AGACCCGATTGACCCGGAATCCGCCGCAGATCGCTGGACTGAATTGTCCAGCGATCTGCGGCCATCGCCGACATGGGGGGACATAATGACCCCCCTGGGCGATATGCCGGGATGCCTGCTGAACAATTTCAGCAGGCATCCGGCACCGGCTCCCCTCCAGCTAGCCCTGTATACATACGCCCTGTGTCCTTAAGGACTTGGAAACGGGGGCGTATGGATACGGATGTCCTTAAGGGGTTAAAATGCAATATATATATTAGATGTTATATCACAGAAATACCGTAAAATTACAGGTTTGATTGAGCCCATCGGGCCACAATGAGTTCAATGTCTCTATCCAATAAACTTCTCTTTGTAACAGTTTTCTTTTAATAACGGCTTCAGTTGGCCCTTCTACTCCTTCATTTACCATCCATCTTAATTCACTGAGTTGATGTCTGTATTCTACAAAGTGTTTGGCTACCCCAGTTTCTCCATACTTTTTAAGCTGTTCCTCTCCTATTCCTTCATTCTTCATTTTCCGGATTAACGACCGATGTTCATTAATCCGGCATTTCACACTTCTAGCTGTTTGACCGACAAAAATACGTCCACAAGGACATTTTAGCAAGTAAATTACCTGTTTAGAGTCGCAACTATAATAACCATTGACAGAATATTTATTCCCTTTCAAAGGTTGGCTAATCTAATCACTTTTAATAATACCATTACAGTTTTGACAATTTAGACATGGGTAGGTTCCTTTCTTTTTTGACTGTAATAAAGTTTGTTAGACAGCTAAACGAATGTCACCCTTTAATTGAGTTTACAGTTGAAGCACATCTCCAACAAATCCATTACTTAGATGTGAAAGTTGTTAAAAATGGGACACGTCTGAATACTACCCTGTATAAAAAAGAAGCAGATAGAAATAATTTACTACTGCGTCAAAGTCAGCATGCTTCCCAGACATTTAAAGGGATACCACGGGGATAGTTTATCAGAGCACGTCGTATCTGCAGTACAATAGAGTAGTGATGAGCGGCATGGGCCATATTCGAATTTGCGATATTTCGCCAATATATGGACGAATATTCGTCATATATTCGCGAAATTCGCATATTCGTTATATTCCTTTTTTGCGCATATGCGAAAATATGCTCATATTCGCGAATATTGAGCCCTCCCTTCTTTAATGGTATTGGGAACTATGACTAGTGCATTAACTCTGTGATTTTTTGCCCATTGAAACCAATAGGCCCTTTGTGGTCTATGGGGATCTCACAGCATGTAAAACAGTAAGCTAAGCAGGGCTATCTTGGCAGCACAGTGAGTGGGAGACCACCATGCGTTCGAGTCCCTGGGTGGGACAGAGTGTTACAGTTAACCTTTTCTTTCCTGGAAAAGCAGCTGAGTTGCCCATAGCAACCAATCAGAAAGCTTCTTTCATTTTGCAGAGGCCTTGAGAAAAATGAACGAAGCAATCTGATTGGTTGCTATGGGCAATTCAGAAGCGTTTCCTCTGGACAGGTTTTGATAAATCTCCCTCTATGGGGGAGATTCATCAAAACCAGTGTAACGGAAGAGTTGTGCAGTTGCCCATAGCAACCAATCAGATTGCTTCTTTCATTTTTGAAAAGGCCTCTGAAAAATGAAGGAAGCAATCTGGTTGCTATGGGCAACTCAGAAACTTTTCCAGGAAAAGCTGCTGAGTTGCCCATAGCAACCAATCAGATCGCTTCTTTCATTTTGCAGAGGCCTTGTGAAAAATGAAAGAAGCGATCTGATTGGTTGCTATGGGCAACTCAGAAACTTTTCCTCTGGACAGGTTTTGTTTAATCTCCCTCTATGGGGGAGATTCATCAAAACTAGTGTAGAGGAAGAGTTGTGCAGTTGCCCATAGCAACCAATCAGATCGCTTCTTTCATTTTGCAGAGGCCTTGTGAAAAATGAAAGAAGCAATCTGATTGGTTGCTATGGGCAACTCAGCAGCGTTTCCAGTAAAGTAAAGTTTAACCACAACACTGTAAAACTCTGTCCCACCAAGGACTGGAACCCGTGGTGGTCTCCCATCCACTGTGCTGCCAAGAGGGTCCTGCTTAGCTTACTGTTTAACAAGCCATGAGATCCCCATAGACCACAATGGGCCTTTTGGTTTCAATGGGCAAAAAAATCACAGAGTTAATGCACTAGTCACAGTTCCCTATACGATTTAGGGAGGACTCAATATTCGCGAATATGCGCATATGCGCATAACATTTAGTATATGCGAAAAAAACTTATATTCATAATTACGAATATATAGTGCTATATTCGCAATATTCGCGAATTCGCGATTATGTGATATTCGCAATTAAAATTCGAATTGCGAAAATTCGAATTGTCAATATTCGCGAGCAACACTACAATAGAGGAGTACGTAACAAGAAAGTACGTAACAAGAAAGGAACCTACCCATGTCTAAATTGTCAAAACTGTAACAGTATTATTAAATGTGATCAGATTAGCCATCCTTTGAAAGGGAATAAATATCCTGCCAATGGTTATTATAGTTGCGACTCTAAACAGGTAATTTACTTGCTAAAACAGCTAGAAGTGTGAAATGCAGGATTAATGAACATCAGTCGTTAATCCGGAGAATGAAGGAATAGGAGAGGAACAGGTTAAAAAGTACGGAGAAACTGGGGTAGCCAAACACTTTGTAGAATACAGACATCAACTCAGTGAATTAAGATGGATGGTAATTGAAGGAGTAGAAGGGCCAACTGAAGCCGCTATTAAAAGAAAACTGTTACAAAGAGAAGTTAATTGGCTAGAGACATTGAACTCATTGTGGCCCGATGGGCTCAATGAAACCTGTCATTTTACGGTATGTCTGTGACATAACATCTAATATATATGCTGCGTTGTAAATACATGGTTTTAACTTAGTTATTTGTTATAAGATTTTAACACTTACCTTCTCATTTCAGAGTTAACCTCTCGCAAGATGACTATGTAATAGTGCACGGTAGGGATGCTTGAGAAAGGAGGTGTGGCCTCCTAAACGTCAGAAGTGTCCGGCGCTCATTTGCGGCTTCTCCTTCGTGAGAGGAAGGTGAACCTCATGGACTCTGGTAAGCCCGGAAAAGGGTGAAACACAAGCCGGAGACCATATGGGCAGTCGTGCAGTTCAGTGAGCACTTTGGGTGAATATTGCTGTATTATCGTTAAGAAGTAACCGCATGGTTAATGATACTAAAAGCAAGCTTTTTAAATGCAAATCGTGTGCAGCGTGATTTTTCTCTATGTCTGAATACGGATTGAGCCTCCGATTGTCAAGTCACATGATATACCTAAAGTGCATGTATATGGTACCGCTATTTATGCTCTGGACTTTGTTGCTCATCGTACCTTATGTTTTTGAAAAAAGAGGACTGTTAAATATTAACAAGATGTCCTTTGAAGCAAGGCACTGATAAAACTGCCGACACCTTCAATTTCTCCGAAGGAGACCGCAGCAATATATTGGCAGCAGCTGAACTAGCTGGGTTCTCTCTGAGTAATGTGAAAGTAGGTATCAAAATAGACTTTGCCAAGAAATTGTTACAACTTAGAAAGAAAGAGACCAGCTTATCACTGCATGCATGTAGATACATTAGCAGAATACCTTAAGGTACAATGTATACCGAGGGGATTGAGAAGTAGTGTTGAGCGGCATAGGCCATATTCGAATTCGCGAATATATGGACGAATATTCGTCATATATTCGCGAATATTCGCATATTCTCGTTTTATTTCCGCATATGCGAAACTTCGCGTATGCGAAAATCAACATGAGTGAATATTGGCCCATACAAAATTAACACGCGCGAAAATTCGCATATGCGTAAATTCGCATATGCGAATTTTCGCACGCCAGTCTCACACAGTAGTATTACAGCCTTCTTTACACCACACAAGCTGGAAGCAGAGAGGAGTGATCACTGTGATGTGTACTGTGAAGAAAAAAAACAAACAAAAAAAAAAAAACGAATATTCGTAATTACGAATATATAGCGCTATATTCGCGAAATTCGCGAATTCGCGAATATGCGATATTCGCGAATAATATTCGAATTGCGAATATTCGCGAGCAACACTATTGAGAAGCACCTTAACCCCTGCATTGTTTAAAGAAGACCGAGAGTACATTAAAAAGTGGTACGCTCTGTGCAATACCCATTCACTTGATTTGATGTTTTTGACAGTCCAATATTTGCAGAGTGCTATTAGTGACATTCAAGGCGAAATAAAGAAAATGGAGGAAGATCTGAAAAAAGAATCGACTACAGAACAAATAGAAAAAATATGTAAAGATATTCAGAACAATATAAGTATATTGAGATCATCTATACTGCAAACCAAATTGGTGAAATTTGAAAGGAACACAAATGACTACCAGTTGGACCGTGTTTACACCTGGACGGATGAAAGACGCAAAGCCCGGAAACAACAATGGAACCTTAATAGAACATCTTCAGGTGACCTAATGAGTTCAGAGAGTGAATCAAGCACCGGGGAGAGAAATAATAAAAGAAATGATAAAAAGGTGAAGGATCTAAATTTATGAAAGAATCGATAGGAGCGAGACCTAAAGAAAGAAAACCGATTAAGAAGAAGGAGTATATTGAAAATAAAGGAGAAGTGAAAACAAGAAGTGCAAAGAAATTACAAGAGAACAAAGAAGGTGAGCTGTTAATTAATATCTCACCCATTGAATTAACGGAACATCAAAAAGAGGTTGTGAACAAGGGCCTGGGATTCGTCCCATCTTTTGAATTAGACAAATTTGTCTTTAAAGTTGAGTTCTTTAACCCCTTAAGGACTCAGGGTTTTTCAGTTTTAGCACTTTCGTTTTTTCCTCCTTACCTTTTAAAAATCATAACCCTTTCAATTTTCCACCTAAAAATCCATATTATGGCTTATTTTTTGCGTCGCCAATTCTAATTTGCAGTGACATTAGTCATTTTACCCCAGAATGCACGGCGAAACGGAAAAAAAAATCATTGTGCGACAAAATCGAAAAAAAACCTCCATTTTGTAACTTTTGGGGGCTTCCGTCTCTACGCAGTGCATATTTCGGTAAAAATTACACCTTATAATTATTCTGTAGGTCCATACGGTTAAAATGATACCCTACTTAATTTTTTCGCACTTCTGGAAAAAATCATAACTACATGCAGGAAAATTTATGCGTTTAAAAATGTCATCTTCTGACCCCTATAACTTTTTTTATTTTTCCCCGTATAGGGCGGTATGAGGACTCATTTTTTGTGCCGTGATCTGAAGTTTTTATCGGTATGATTTTTGTTTTGATCGGACTTTTTGATCACTTTTTATTCATTTTTTAATGGTATAAAAAGTGACCAAAAATGCGCTTTTTTTTACTTTGGAATTTTTTTGCACGTACGCCATTGACCGTGCGGTTTAATTAATGATTTATTTTTATAGTTTGGACATTTACGCATGCGGCGATACCACATATGTTTATTTTTATTTTATTTTACACTGTTTTATTTTTTTTATGGAAAAAGGGGGGTGATTCAAACTTTTATTAGGGAAGGGGTTCAATGACCTTTATTAACACTTTTTTTTTACTTTTTTTTGCAGTGTTTTAGGTCCATTAGGGACCTATAACACTGCACACACTGATCTTTTACACAGATCACAGGCATGTATTAACACGCCTGTGATCAGTGTTATCGGCGCTTGACTGCTCCTGCCTGGATCTCAGGCACGGAGCAGTCATTCGCCGATCAGACACCGAGGAGGCAGGTAAGGGCCCTCCCGGTGTCCTGCAAGCTGCTCGGGACGGTCCCGAACAGCCCGACTGAGCAGCCGGGTCACTTTCACTTTAGAAGCGGCGGTCAGCTTTCGGCGATGTATGGTATTAGCCGCGGGTCCCGGCCGTTGATGAGCGCCGGTACCGACGTGATATGATGCGGGATCGCGGCGCGATCCCGCTTCATATCGCGGGAGCTGGCGCAGGACGTAAATATATGTCCTGCGTCGTTAAGGGGTTAAGTTTTGCCGATCACTATGCCTGAAAATGTTTTTCTTTGATGTGAATAGTGGTAGAGAAAGAAAAAATTATCTGTGTAACTTACCGTTAAAACTTAAAAAACTGAGCCGTTTTGATCCTAGTGTGAACAACCCTCTACTGGAGAGCTTCCAGAAAGCGGTCATCAGAGAGGTTTGTGAACACTGGGATGAAAATCGGGGTAATGTAAAGAAAAACCTTACTTTTGCACAAAGAAATGCTTTGATAGAGCTTAAAAATGATGAAAGAGTTGTAGTGAAAAAGGCGGATAAGGGGGGTGCCACCGTAGTGTGGGATAAGGAGTTATATATGGAAGAAGCATTTAAACAACTACGTGAAGACAAAGTGTATATTAAATTAAGGGGAGACCCAGTAGTGCAGTTTAGTAGGGACATCAATATGCTGCTGGAAGAAGCTATGTGGCATTATAGATGCCGTTACTAAACAGGCACTCATAAATGATAACCCTAGGACACCCATCCTTTATTTGCTCCCCAAGGTGCACAAGGATATGGAGAGACCCCCGGGATGACCTATAGTCTCGGTTGTCGACTCCATCCTGTGCCCCATGGCGATAAATGTTGATAGCTATTTACAGAAAATAGTGAAAAAATTGGATAATTGTTTGAGTGATACTAATGAATTTCTTGACTGTATTGAAAAACTAGTGGTGACCAGTGACACATGGTTGTGTACATTGGACATCAAAAGCTTATATACGAATATACTTCCAGGAGAAGCACTGTTAATAATTAAAGATGAATTATTGAAAGATGCCAGTCTAAGTAATGCCAAAATAAAATTTCTAATGGATTTGCTGTAGATGGTATTGACTAAGAATTATTTTAGGTTTGGAGAAGAGCTTTTTCTACAGATACAGGGGACTTCAATGGGGTCCCCTGTCGCACCTAGTGTAGCTAATATTTTTATGTCCAAGTTCGAGGAGCGCTTTATCCCATCACTGCCCTTGAGCTCCCATGTGGAGACATGGGTACCTTATGTGGATGACGTGTTCCTCGTCGGGACTAGCACATATGAACAATTACAAAAATTTGTTAGACAGCTAAATGAATGTCACGCTTTGATTGAGTTTACAGTTGAAGCACATCTCCAACAAATCCATTACTTAGATGTGAAAGTTGTTAAAAATGGGACATGTCTGAATACTACCGTGTATAAAAAAGAAGCAGATAGAAATAATTTACTACTGCGTCAAAGTCAGCATGCTTCCCAGACATTTAAAGGGATACCACAGGGACAGTTTATCAGAGCACGTCGTATCTGTAGTAGAATAGAGGAGTACGTAACAAATAAAGAGATGCTTTAAAAAAATTTGTGGAACATGGATACAATGAAAGTTTAGTAAGAAAGGTGGGCGATGAAGTACTAGAGATCCCAAGAGAGAAATTAAGAAAAAAGAAAGAAAAACAGGATAAGAAAGAAGGAAATGAGAATATTGCATTTTTGTCCACGTATGATAGACATGCTCATTTAATCAAGAAAACTATAAATAAATATTGGGGGTGTACTCCGTGCAGACCTGAAATTCGGTTCACTATTTAGGAGTTTCCCACGATTTATTTATAGGAAAGGCAAAGCGATTGCAAATCATCTGGTTAAAGAAGACGTTAAAAACAAAAAGACACCAAAACAAACTTTCTTACAGTCAAAAAAGAAAGGAACCTACCCATGTCTAAATTGTCAAAACTGTAATAGTATTATTAAATGTGATCAGATTGGCCATCCTTTGAAAGGGAATAAATATCCTGTCAATGGTTATTATAGCTGCGACTCTAAACAGGTAATTTACTTGCTAAAATGTCCTTGTGGACGTATTTATGTCGGTCAAACAGCTAGAAGTGTGAAATGCCGGATTAATGAACATCAGTCGTTAATCCGGAAAATGAAGAATGAAGGAATAGGAGAGGAACAGGTTAAAAAGTACGGAGAAACTGGGGTAGCCAAACACTTTGTAGAATACAGACATCAACTCAGTGAATTAAGATGGATGGTAATTGAAGGAGTAGAAGGGTCAACTGAAGCCGCTATTAAAAGAAAACTGTTACAAAGAGAAGTTTATTGGATAGAGACATTGAACTATTTGTGGCCCGATGGGCTCAATGAAACCTGTAATTTTACGGTATTTCTGTGATATAACATCTAATATATATACTGCGTTTTAAATACATGGTTTTAACTTAGTTATTTGTTATAAGATTTTAACACTTACCTTCTCGTTTCAGAGTTAACCTCTCGCGAGATTTGATTAATATGTAATAGGTGATGGGTGCACGGTAGGAATGCTTGAGAAAGGAGGTGTGGCCTCCGAAATGTCGGAAGTGTCCGGCGCTCATTTGCGGCTTCTCCTTCGTGAGAGGAAGGTGAACCTTATGGACTCTGGTAAGCCCGGAAAAGGGTGAAACACAAGCCGGAGACCATATGGACAGTCGTGCAGTTCATTGAGCACTTTGGGTGAATATTGCTGTATTATTGTTAAGAAGTAACCACATGGTTAATGATACTAAAAGCAAGCTTTTTAAATGCAAATCGTGTGCAGCGTGATTTTTCTCTATGTCTGAATACGGATTGAGCCTCCGATTGTCAAGTCACATGATATACCTAAAGTGCATGTATATGGTACCGCTATTCATGCCACCCCTCCTATCCCTGCTATTGGTCGTCAAGAAGCGATGACCAATAGCAGATCGGGGGTGGGTAGGGTTAAAGTTCGGTTCCCCCGTCCTGCCCACCGACGGTACTCTGGGCAGAACGGGGGAACTGTAGCGTGAACGGCGGCGGCGGTGGAGGTCCCTTACCTGATCGGCTGCGGCGGGCGGCGATGACATGCGGCTCCCTGGTGAAGACTGCGGGGGGGTGCTAAACTTTGCAGTGATCTATAAACTGTAGTCCTCCAGATATTGCAAAACTACAACTCCCAGCATGCCCACACAGCAGTTTGCTGTCTGGGCATGTTGTGATTTGTAGTTTTGAAACATCTGGAGGGCCACAGTTTGGAGATCACTGTGCAGTGGTCTCTGAACTGTAGCCCTCCAGATGTTGCAAAATTCCAGACCCCAGCATGCCCAAACAGCTTTCTCACCATGCTGGGAGTTGTGGTTGCATACCTCCAACTGGTGCAAAACTACATCTCCCAGCATGCTCTTCAGTGATCAGTACATGCTGGGAGTTGTAGTTTTGCAACCACTGGAGGCAACCGGGTTGGAAAATACTGAGCTAGGTAACAGAATCTAACTGAAGGTTTTCCAACCAGTGTGCCTCCAGCTGTTGCAAAAGTAGTTTTGCAACAGCTGGAGGTTTGCCCCCCCCCCCCCCATGTGAATGTACAGGGTACATTCACACAGGCAGGTTTACAGTAAGTTTCCTGCTTCAAGTTTGAGCTGCGGCAAATTTTCTGCCGCAGCGCAAACTCCTAGTGGGAAACTCACTGTAAACCTGCGCCAGTGCGAATGTGACCTAAAAACACTACACTACACTAACACATAATAAAGGGTAAAACACTTCATATACACCCCCTTACACTGTCCCCCCCAATAAAAATAAAAAACATCGTACTGCAGTGTTTCCAATACGAAGCCTCCAGCTGTTTCAAAACAACAACTCCCAGCATTACTGGACAGCCACTGACTGTCCAGGCATGCTGGGAGTTTAGCAACAGCTGGAGGCCCCCTGTTTGGGAATCACTGGCGTAGAATACCCCTATGTCCAGCCCTATGCAATCCCTATTTTAATCCTCAAATGCACATGGCGCTCTCTCACTTCGGAGCCCTGTCGTATTTCAAGGAAACAGTTTAGGGCCACATATGGGGTATTTCCGTATTCGGGAGCAATTGTACTACACATTTTGGGGGGATTTTTCTCCTTTTACCTCTTATGAAAAGGAAAAGTTGGGGGGCCTGGCTTGGCTGCGGAGCGAGATGGCTGCTTAACCACAGAGCTCCGTCTTCAAGCACTCATATCAGCGACAAGAGCTTCTTCAACTGACCGTGTTCTCACCTGGCTGCCGTCTAAAACTCCCCTCCACATCATGTCCACCCGACAGAGGAGAAATGTGAGTAACAAGCTCACAAAGCTTACCGACTTCTATGCTCCCCCGGGAAGACACCGCTTGCAAGATGGCGCGGCTTCTTCCTCCCTCGGTAGCCGCGCATCTCCGTCAGCTCCTGCCAGCATGACTAGCAGGTACTGGCAACCTGGAGCACGGCGCAGCTCTTCACTACCCCGGTCCACGGTACCACATGTCCGGGGATCTAACGGCAGAGCCGTCGGACAGTAGAAGGGAGGGAGAGTCTCCTCGCAGCTCCCAGTCTGTTCTCCCGGACGCCTGCGCCTCGGCCCCGAACTCCCCGGCCTCCTCCAGCCCTCTAAAAAGGCGCCCGCGTCTAGAGGAGAATGTCACTGGGATACTCGTCTCCCCTGGGCTTGTTGACACCCTTCCCCTCCCAGATGATTTATTCGGGGCCATGCCGGCAGTGGAGGTTGAACTGACATTAAAGCGCATGTTGCAACTCTTAAATACCTCCATTACCTCTCAGCTGAACCACGCCATCCAACCTCTCCGCTCAGCCGTTAAAGTTGACAGAACACTTCTAGACATGGTTAGTTCCTCAAGCATCAGTCCCTTAAAGTGGTCTGATCACTCCCCCATCCTACTGGAAATCAAGGAGCATGATGCTCCTTCACCCACTTATATCTGGAGAAGCAATGAGTTTCTCATGAGACACCCCACGGGTTACTAGCGGACATGACCTCCTATTTTAACAATAACACGACTACTGATGTGTCAGCTACCACGATATGGAATGCCCATAAAGTCATGATTAGGGGCTCCTTTATTAAATTGGTTCAAATATGTAAGAAAGAAAAGATTAATCGACTTAATCAACTCTTTGATGAACAGAAACAACTTGATACCCTTAATAGCCTTACTCTTCCCCACAGTTAATTCAACAACTCCGTGATATACATTTCAAAATACACACCTTCTTTTCCAACGACTACGCTAGAAAGATGAACAAACTAAAATCACAATATCATGCATTTGATAATAAGGCCGGTAAATTCCTAGCGTCTAGATTGAAGGCCAAACATTCCAAATCTAGAATTCCCTACATTTGGGATCCCTCTTCCAAGTATAAATTATTCCACCCCCAATCTATAGCGAACAGTTTTATGGACTACTACTCTAAATTGTACAACTTAGCAAATGATAAATCCACTTTCCAACCCACCCAAGAAATAATTTCCTCATTTCTTGCACGCATCCGACTGCCCCACATTAATACTTCATACCTTAACGCACCTATACTGCCTGCTGAATGGTTAGCCGTGGTCAAGACACTTCCCGGAGGTAAATCCCCAAGCCTGGACAGCTTGTCCACCTGCTATTATAAAACCTTTAGCACCCTTTTGGCCCCACATGCTTTAGCCTTTTATACCGAAGCGGTGGAACAAGGTTTGATGCCCAGTGAGAATCAGGAGGCTCTAATAGTCACCCTCCCGAAACCGGGTAAACCAGCAGATAGACCTGGAAATTTCTGGCCTATCTCGCTTTTAAACGTAGATGCCAAAATATACGCTTCAATAATAGCTAACCAACTTGCTCCCATACTCCCTCAACTAATTTCTCATGACCAGGTGGGATTTGCACGAGGACGCCAGGCTTTTGAAAATACTAGAAGAGTGTTAAACCTACATCATCAGCTTGATGTTAGTGGCACCCCATCCCTGTTCCTCTCCCTGGACGCCGAGAAGGCGTTCGATCGCATCAATTGGGAGTTCGCATTCTCGGTGCTCCAGGGGATGGGATTTAGCAGTCCAATCCTGAGAGCTATTCAAGCCCTTTATTCAGCTCCAAATGTCAGAGTCTTTACTAACGGTACTCTCTCAGACAGGTTCTATACCACTAATGGGACCCGCCAGGGATGCCCCTTGTCCCCGCTTATATTTATTTTATGCATTGAACCGCTAGCGCTGGCATTTAGAAACAATTTGCGCATAGAAGGTATAGTGGTGGGAAACTCCACTCACCTTATTTCCTTATACGCAGAGGATGTGCTGCTGTCCTTAGGAGACCCAGGAAAGTCCTTGGCGGAATCCTTATCCCTATTGTCAGAATATAGTAAAGCGTCCTACTATAAGTTGAACACCTCAAAATCCCACCAATTCACATACCACATTCCCTCATGACAACATTGAAAAAAACTTTCCCTTGGACTGGAGAATGGATCACATTACATATCTGGGAGTTAAAATTCCCGCTAAATTCTCTAAAATACTAGAATGTAATTATACTCCTTTTCTTCATTCCATGGCTGCAGATCAAGCTGGGTTGGGGAAATGCGAAATCTCTTGGTTGGGCAGAATAGCCTCATTTAAAATGTTAGTCCTGCCCAAGCTACTATATTTGTTTAAGACCATCCCCTTAACCCCACCCCCCTCCTTTTTCACACAGGCCACCAAAACATGTCTAATTTCATATGGAGAGAAGGTAGAAGGAGAGTCTCCTTGGCATTACTATATAGAAGACGAAATGAAGGGGGGGTGGGCCTCCCTGACCTGCACAGGTATCATAGCGCTACCCTGATATCTCAACTCAGGACCTTGTGGCACCCGACTTTACTCCCACCTTGGGCATTGCTGGAACTCCACAACTGTGAACCATCAGATAGCAAATCCCTATTGTTTTTAGCTCCCTGGAATTTGCCCCCTCCAAGAAATATCTCTCCTTTCACACAAGCAGGGCTCCGGTGTTGGGAAAGCCTACATCGCCTTAAGGGTACCTCCCATGCTCAGTTTCCTTCAGATTGCCCCCTGGGTTTTATACAGAGGAACATCCCCGAATTAGATCTATCTCTTTGGATCTCTAAGGGCCTGACAAATCTCAAACAAATATTCCAAGGTACACATATCTCCTCTTACGAACAACTACAACGCACATACTCCCTCCCATCGCATGACTTTTACAAATTTTTGCAAATTAGACACTTCCTCCAATCACACAAGGTTTGGAAATGGATATTTGATCCTGTCCTATATGAAGTCTTTTCCTCCAACAGAAAGGGCCTTCGCCCAATATACGACAGACTAAACCCCACAACACATCTAACAACATTTTCACCTCATAGATCATGGGAGAGGGAGCTCTCTTGTTCTTTCTCTCTTGATGACTGGATGGCCACTTTCGAGTGGTCGCGCAAATCTTTACCTTGTGTAACACAACTGGAAGCGGTGGTTAAAACTAGATATAGGTGGTATCTGATAGGTGGACCCCAGATAGGCTGCACTCCATATACCCAGGGACCTCCCCAGGCTGTTGGAGAAATTGTGGGGAAAAAGGTACGCTTTCCCATATTTTGTGGTCCTGCCCATGTCTGAAGGAGTATTGGAGGGATGTGGAGACCATTATCCGAGACGTGTGCCACTACCAGGTTACCCTCACACCAAATTTGGCCCTCTTACTGTTAGGTATAAGGGAGCTCCCTCCTTCAATGAGATCTTTAATTTGAAAAATCTTGGCCTTTGCTAAACTGATCATTACTAGGCACTGGAAATCTCCTGTTTCTCCTATTGTAGGGGAATTGATCACCCTGCTGCGCATATCGTACCTAAATGAACGAGCAGTGGCATACAACTTGGATCATGGTAGCAAAAACCTACTTTCTTGGCACTTGTGGACAGACTCCATTTATGCTGTGAACACTTCCTGATCTGACTATCAATGCCTCCTTTCCTTCCCCCTCCCTTCCCCCCCATCCCATCCCATAGTTCAAAGTTGATTGTTAGTTATTTTCTCCTGTGCTTATGAAGTTACTGGATATTGTGAGCCCTGTGATGATTGGAGAACTGAACGCATTGTACTTGATTATTCAACGCTCCATGACTTACTGTATCATTTGAATTGAGGACTGTTCCCTATATGTGCATATGTCTGTCATATGTCCGGATCATCTGCTTCATTGTTATTATGTACTTAGTTTTGTATTACCCGTGAACATACCTTAATAAAAATTCACAATAAAGGTAGTGCGGCACTGCTTGTGGTGTCCTGGGGTGTAAGACGGCAGATGGGTGCTAGTGTAGCAGTGTTGCTGTAGGAGGTGCTCAGATATGACGAGCAATTTTCAGACTCAGTACGTAAGAAACAAAAAATATCGGCACTCACCAATTCAGCTTGCAAGTCTTCTTTATTGAAGCATACTTACAAATAGGGTACAGCAGAGAAGGGTAGTGGGGGGACAGTGAATGGCTACCGAGCTCCTGTTTCGCACGCTTGGCGTGCTTCGTCCGGCCATATCTGGAGGTACCTATGACTGCTATTTATGTGAGTGAACCAAGTGATTCACCTATCATGTACCTGCACACCTCTCACGTGTGCAGGTGACGTGGAAGGTGGGGGAGTGCACTAAAAACAAGGTTTTAGAAGCACGCTGAGAGCTCCGTCCTGTCATTTAACCCAATGTTGCCTGTGGCATTGGTTTTGACTATCCATAGTGTTTCTATGCGCAGTAATTTTTGCTCTATCCGCTCATATTTGTTGCTAATGATTTTTTCTATGCCTACAAAACGTAGAACTTCAGGATTATTATTATGGACCTCTTTTACATGGGTTTGCAGACCAGACGCTCCTGGTCTTCCAGTGCGTATGGTATAGAAATGTTCCCTGATTCGCGCATCTGGAGCTGGCGTTTGGTCTGCCCTATATAAAAGAAGCCACATGGACACATTATGGCATATACTACGTTTTTGGTGCAGCAGGTAATCAAATCTTTTATAGTGTGAAACACCGGGCCCAGTCTAATATGTTTTGTTTCCCAGCAGTAATTTACAGTTTTTACACTTGAAATTGCCTTTAGGTGTAATATCATTTAGCCAAGTTTAATTTCCTTTTTCTGTGTTTTTTCTCTTACTACTTTTTAGTTTATCACCTATGGTGGCATTTTTTCTATAGGTTATACGAGGTTTCATTATTGCTCTTTTATTCAAATCCTCATTGGCTTCCAATAGGAACCAGTTCCTCCTTATTGCTCTCTCAACTATAGGGTTCATGGGGGAGTTCTGGAAAACAAAAGTGAATCTATCTTTTCGTCTGTCCACTTCAAAGGTAGCTGTTTTGTTTTTTAATAGATCTCTTCTGTTAAGGTTTTCTGCTTTCAATCTGCAGTGTCTTATTATTTCATCTGGATAATCACGTTCTGTAAGCCTTTTCTCCAATTCATCTGCCTGTATTTTATAAGTGGTATCGTTACTGTTGTTTCGTTTTAAGCGGACAAACTGTCCATATGGGATATTGTTTTTAGTTATAGATCTATGCGAACTATAGTAATGCAGCAATGTATTTTTCGCAACAGGTTTTCTGTAATTTTCTGTTACTATGTGTCCTTTTTCTATAATAAGCTTCAAATCTAGGAACTCTATAGTGTTACCACCATAGTTATGGGTAAAGTGCATATTCACCAGATTGTTATTAAGATATGCTGTAAATTCTTTAAACAATGTTTCTGTACCTGTCATCTACATACTATAATGTCATCTACAGAACGATGGTAAATTTTGATGTAGGGGAGATAGGGATTATTGACGCTGTACCCATAGATGTTTTCAAAATGTCCTAGAAATAGATTTGCGTACGTGCAGGAGACCGGTGTCCCCATAGGGGTACCGGTCTTCTGCTTGTACCATTGATCTTTGTACATAAAAGTACTATTATTAAGCACAAATGAGAGGCCTTCTGTAACGAAATGAATCATGTTATCTGACACATTGGCATAAGCAAGAGTTTCTTTTACAGCCTGTATACCTGCTGAGTGTGGAATACGAGTATACAGGCTGGTTACATCTATGGAACACAAGCTATATCCCTCCTCTGTATGAACATCATTCAAAATTTGGAGGAGGTGCTTAGTGTCTTTGACATAGGATAAGATAGATGTCTGTAACGGGCTGAGTACCCAGTCTAGATATTGGGATAGGAATTCGGTCGCTGAGCCGATCCCGGCTACAATTGGACTGCCTGGGGGTCGGCTCAGCAACTTGTGGACCTTGGGTAAGTGATACCAGCATGCAGGTTTGGCAATATCTGGTAATAATTTTTCTGCATTTTTTTCTGAAAGTGCTTTACTGACCACATGTCTGTGCAGGAGGGATATTTAAATTAGTAAGTATTTTAGGGGTTGGATCGGTCGGCAAGGGGGTGTAGGTTTCTGTGTCAGCAAGCTGTCTCATAGCTTCCTCTTCATATTTGGCTGTGTTCTGCACAACGACATTGCCTCCTTTGTCTGCACGAATCACAGTTAGATCTTTTCTTTTTTCTAGGTTTTTCAAAGCCTGAACTTCAGGACCAGAAAGATTAGGGGTAGGGCTAGGGTAAATCATGGCTTTCACATCTTTCATTACTGCTTTAGTAAAAGAGTCAATGCTGCTGCCCTGTGCTATTGAAGGAGTAAATTTAGATTTTTTTCCTTTTTTGAAAAATCTATTTTCTTCAATGGGGCTGGCAGTTGACTTTTTATTATCTGCAAACTCAGTAGCTAGCATTGTGATACACTCACGATCAGTCTGGTCGGTGTCAGGAGGAAAGAAACCCAGAGAACCAATACAAATCATTTTATCACTCTCATTTGACTGTTGACTATGTGGGGATTTATTGGAAAAAAAACTTGTGTAAGCTAATATCACGGACAGCTCGTGCCAGATCTATTTCAAAGGCAGTCTCATTGAAGCTTTCGGTCAGACCATAATTCAATCCCTTAGCGAGGAGTGAAAGGGTAGCAGTGTCCAATGGATCTTCTGTAAGATTTATGACGTTAGAGTTTAACTTTTTCCTCTCCAAGCTGCGGTTCTCTTTTTCTTGTATTCCTGTACAGGTGGAACTGTGCTCGCGTCTTCTCTTCTTCGGTCTCCCTCTTCTGATTCTTTTTCTTTTCCTAAAGGGACATTGTCTGTAGGACTGTGTTCAGATTGTATATTACTTTCTGGTTGCGTTTTCTTGTCTGCTGCGGTTTTTAGGTTCTCTGCAGGGACCTTGCTTGTTTTTTTAGTATTATAACTTATTTCTAGGCTTTTGGTTATTAGGCTTGTTAACCTGATGTTGACTGTGCCATAGAAACTCTTGATTATTATCGTAGTCCCTTTTATCCCTGATGAACTTGTCTTTCTTCTTACTTTTCAGGTCTTCTTGTAGAGGTAGTAGTTTATCTTTGAGTTTATCCAAAAATATGTTCTTTTTATATATTCCAGTTTAGCTGCCTGTAGTTGTTCTGAGATCTTATCGTGCTCGATGCGGGTGTGTGGACTATATGGAGTAGCTTGATTGCATACTCATGATGAGCCTCAGTCCATGCTTTAATGAAGATGTCATCGTCTTGAAAGACTGCTGGTGGCTTAAACATTCGTAGACCTCCTGGGGTCGGTCACATTGAGCGTAGGACTGCAAGGAGTGGATTGTCCAAAAAGTGGCAATTTCTTTTTCAGAAAGGATCATTATCCGATGTTCCAGAGTCTTCAGACTTATGACCTCTATGTCTTCCTTGAGATTGCAGTCAAGGAAATATCCCCCCACTTCTCTTCCTGTATGTAATGCTACATCTAGTTGCTCCAACATTCCATGCTTGTCTGTTTCCATTGTTTCCAGGTGTGGTACACCCTAGCTGACTGGCAGGTCGGCTATGCGTGCTCAGCACTCAAAGTTTAAAGATCGGTAACAGTTCACAATAAAGGTAGTGCGGCACTGCTTGTGGTGTCCTGGGGTGTAAGACGGCAGATGGGTGCTAGTGTAGCTGTGTTGCTGTAGGAGGTGCTCAGATATGAAAAGCAATTTTCAGACTCAGTCCGTAAGAAACAGAAAATATCGTCACTCACCAATTCAGCTTGCAAGTCTTCTTTATTGAAGCATACTTACAAATAGGGTACAGAAGAGAAGGGTAGTGGGGGGACAGTGAATGGCAACCGAGCTCCTGTTTCGCACACTTGATA
Source organism: Hyla sarda (assembly GCF_029499605.1). Taxonomy (NCBI): domain Eukaryota; kingdom Metazoa; phylum Chordata; class Amphibia; order Anura; family Hylidae; genus Hyla; species Hyla sarda. Next base: position 64,689,014 of record NC_079199.1, read on the forward strand.
TGCTTCGTCCGGCCATATCTGGAGGTACCTGTGACTGCTATTTATGTGAGTGAACCAAGTGATTCACCTATCTGACACACTGTAATAAACCTCCTCCCCATGTAATCTCCTTACTGCTGGAGTGACACACTGTAACAAACCTCCTCCTCGTGTAATCTCCTTACTATAGGGGTGACACACTGTAACAAACCTCCTCCTCATGTAATCTCCTTACTACTGGGGTGACACACTGTAACAAACCTCCTTCTCACTTAATTACCTTACTATAGGGGTGACATACTGTAACAAACCTCCTCCTCATGTAAACTCCTTACTGTCACGATGCCGGCTGGCAGGTAGTGGATCCTCTGTGCCAGAGAGGGATTGGCGTGGACCGTGCTAGTGGATCGGTTCTAAGTCACTACTGGTTTTCACCAGAGCCCGCCGCAAAGCGGGATGGTCTTGCTGCGGCGGTAGTGACCAGGTTGTATCCACTAGCAACGGCTCAACCTCTCTGACTGCTGAAGATAGGCGCGGTACAAGGGAGTAGACAGAAGCAAGGTCGGACGTAGCAGAAGGTCGGGGCAGGCAGCAAGGATCGTAGTCGGGGGCAACGGCAGGAGGTCTGGAACACAGGCTAGGAACACACAAGGAAACGCTTTCACTGGCACAATGGCAACAAGATCCGGCGAGGGAGTGAAGGGGAAGTGAGGTATAAATAGGGAGTGCACAGGTGAACACACTAATTGGAACCACTGCGCCAATCAGCGGCGCAGTGGCCCTTTAAATCGCAGAGACCCGGCGCGCGCGCGCCCTAGGGAGCGGGGCCGCGCGCGCCGGGACAGGAAAGACGGAGAGCGAGTCAGGTATGGGAGCCGGAATGCGCATCGCGAGCGGGCGCTACCCGCATCGCGAATCGCATCCCGGCTGGAGACGGTATCGCAGCGCACCGGGTCAGTGGAGCTGCCCGGAGCGCTGCGGTAGCGAGAGAGAAGCGAGCGCTCCGGGGAGGAGCGGGGACCCGGAACGCTCGGCGTAACACTTACTACTGGTGTGACACACTGTAAAAAAAGCTCCTCCTCACTTAATTACCTTACTATAGGGGTGACACACTGTAACAAACCTCCTCCTCATATAATCATCTTACTATAGGGGTGACACACTGTAATAAACCTCCTCCTCATGTAATTTCCTTACTACTTGGGTGACACACTGTAACAAACCTCCTCCTCAAATAATCTCCTTACTACTGGGGTGACACACTGTAACAAACCTCCTCCACATGTAATCTCCTTACTACTCGGATGATACACTGTAACAAACCTCCCCCTCATGTAATCTCTTTACTATAGGGGTGACACACTCTAACAAACCTCCTCCTCATGTAATCTCCTTACTACTGGGGTGACACACTGTAACAAACCTCCTTCTCATGTATTCTATTTACTACTGGGGTGACACACTGTAACAATCCTCCTCTTCATGTAATCACCTTACTACTGGGGTGACACACTGTAACAAACCTCCTCTTCATGTAATCACTTTACTACTGGGCTGACACACTGTAATAAACCTCCTCCTCATGTAATCTCCTTACTACTGGGGTGACACACTGTAACAAACCTCTTCCACATGTAATCTCCTTACTACTCGGGTGATACACTGTAACAAACCTCCTCCTCATGTAATCTCCTTACTATAGGGGTGACACACTGTATCAAATCTCCTCCTCATGTAATCTCCTTTCTACTGGGGTGACACACTGTAACAAACCTCCTCCACATGTAATCTCCTTACTACTCGGGTGATACACTGTAACAAACCTCCTCCTCATGTTATCTCCTTACTATAGGGGTGACACACTGTAACAAACCTCCTCCTCATGTAATCTCCTTATTACTGGGGTGACACACTGTAACAAACCTCCTCCACATGTAATCTCCTTACTACTCGGGTGATACACTGGAACAAACCTCCTCCTCATGTAATCTCCTTACTATAGGGGTGACACACTGTAACAAACCTCCTCCTCATGTAATCTCCTTACTACTGGGATTTTAGGCAGGTAGAACAACAAGACCCCAATATGCGCTGCAGATTCCCGCGAAGTAAACCAGACCAGAAATGTAGTGGTAGTAGCACAAAACACTGGAAGGTTTATTGTAGTAAAAACAATAAAATACAGATTACGCGTTTCGGGGGAGCCACCCCCTTCTTCAGATCAGAGTATGTACAACAAGATGCAGACAGGGTTTAAATACATGAAGACTGAGCGCCAACCACTTAAGTGGGAGAAGCTAGTCCTACATGCATCACATGGTACATTGTGTGAAAATATACAAATAAACACAAAATACAGAAATGAGCAATTGATAACTTAAATGACAGAGAAAAAAGATCGCTGTACGTTCCATCATGTTACTAACAGGAGAATATACCAATACATCAGATAAGTACGTGAATAAAGAGTGACAGCATCCGGACTGTAGAATATAAACATCCGGGCTGTACTTCATACACCGCTTCCGACAGTATCCGGAATGAGAAAAGTAAACATCCGGGCCGTACTAAGAACGGACTGCCGTCAGGAGCGGTATTTCATTGAGCACCGGACCACTGGTGCAGTTGTCTGTAAGTAAACACTGCTGCCACGGACGCGTCGCTATGAAGTGCCCGTCACGTGATAACACTCAGCCCCCTGGTTCCTCTTCTACTTCAATTCAAGCTATTTTACCATCCCCTTCTAGTACTGTACAGATCAATGGTTCTACAGCGTTCACTTCACTATCCATGATTTCTTCCAATTTACCGACTTCCAATCTGGGTTCCTCTGTCACATCGTCTTTCAATAGACATTCCAATAACCAGGGCATCAATACTAATTCACATCTCACCTCCCACCCTATCCATTCTCACTCCCTTTCTCCTTCCTCCTTGCCCCAAGATATTTCCACACAGGATCTACTGGACCTTATGGGTCAGATCAACAACCAACAGTCCACCCTACCGACAGGTAGATACCGAACTGATTCAGAGATCACTCTGGATGACTCTCTAACCACTGCTGTCAATACTCCTTTGAGACGCATTCCCACACATCAATTGGTACTACTCACAATTTAGATGACAGTATAACACATACTTCAATTCTCTTAGATACCTCACTTACCAACAACACAACGGTTTTTTTAGGCCTACCAGCCATCTCCAAGACTCCACCACTGATGATAAATCAGACGGATTTTTCTCCTCTGTAGCACGTCCACATTGCACCCCCACTAGGGACAAAAAGGAAAAATCGCGAAAGAGGGGATGCAGAAGGGGACGTGCAATCAGGGAGAGAAAAGAAGCTAAAAGAACTAACAAGAAAGACATAAACACAGTTAAAATATTTAACCTCTCCATCTATGTCTTGTCCGACGTCAAAATCTAACAGTTTTGATTTGTTCATGGACCTAAACAAATTCATACGTAAAATTACCATTAAGAGTTTTTTTTCCCTCAAGGAATCGGATGGTCCTCCTGCTGTCAATTCCGATGCCTGTCAGCATCTTGACATGGTACCCCCACCTATTCACACGGGACTCCGGCCCCAATCTTCTTTTTTTCCGGTGCATGCAAAAGGTCACTTTGTCGATACATTCTCCACCTTAGTTCAAACAGACTTTGACAAACTGACCAAAAATACTCAGAAAAAATATCCTTCGAATTTATCATACGTTGAAAATAGAGCCATCAAATCCCTTTCTGACAATAAATCTATAACTATCCGCCCAGCAGATAAGGGGGGCGGTATCGTTATATTGAACAGGGATGACTATGTCTTGAAAGCTCATAGACTTCTGTCAGATAGCACATATTACTGCCCCATATCTTACAACCCCACTAAACAATTTGGGGCATCCTCTCCAAATCTGAGAGAGATTTCATACTTATCGATGAACCGGCTCTACCATTATTTTATTATCTGCCCAAAATACATAAAAATATCACAAATCCTCCCGGCAGACCCATTATTTCCGGTATTAATTCTCTGTCTTCTAATCTTGCACATTATATTGATTTACTTTTACAGCCACATGTGACCAATCTTAAATCATATTTAAAAGACACGACAGAATTCATTAAATCTATCTTAGAAGTTCCATGGGCTACCGACTATCTGTTGGTGACAATGGATATTTCATCTTTATACACTGTGATTGAACATCAAGCAGGAGTTAAAGCCGTTGCACATTTTATTTCCAATGATTCCAGTATGCCTGCAGCTCAGGTAGATTTCATTCTTCAGGGGTTGAATTTCATCTTGACACATAATTATTTGGAATTTTTAGGTCAATTATATATGCAACACACTGGCACCGCTATGGGGTCAAAAGTAACCCCTAGCTTCGCAAATCTCTTCGTGGGTTTGTTTGAAGAGCAATTTGTGTACACCCACCCTCTCTTTCCAAACTGTATGTACTATCGAAGATATATCGATTATATATTTATAATTTGGAAAGGAGACAGATCGAAGTTAGATGAGTTCCTGTCACATCTCAACTCCAACGACTGGTCACCACAATTTACACAGTCTGTCTATGATAATCATGCTGAGTTTCTAGATGTTCCTGTTTCTCATGATGATGCTTTCATCTACACAAAAACATATTTCAAGCCAGTTGATAGCAATAGCTACTTGAATTTTGACAGCGTCCATTTAAAAAAATGGTTGGTCAATGTACCCTATGGGCAGTTCAAGAGAATAAGGAGAAATTGCACAAGGGAAAGAGACTTCATCTCCCAGAGTAACATCTTAAAAACTCGCTTTAAAGCCAAAGGTTATCCCCGTTCCCTTGTGCAATCCTCCTATAATAGAGCCCTTTCTCTTGACCAAGCAGAATGTTTGCTTTCAAAAATAGACCCATTAGCTTCTGGTGATACCGACCGTTCCTCAAATTTTATAACTACCTATAGCAGAGAACATCAAGAGATTCGGAAGATTCTAACTAAACATTGGTCCATCTTACGCGCAGATCCCAATCTTAGCAGTTTCCTTCTACTTAAACCTCCGATCACATTCAGGAGGGCTCGTACTTTACGCAATTTAATAGTAACCAAAGATATGTGACCAAAGTTGCTTTTCAACTCGAAAAGTAAATTGCGTTTGGTGCAAAACACTTTAGTATACCTCCTATCAAATAAATGCACCAGACGTGAAAATATAAATAAAATAACAAGCTTTATTAAACATAGATAATAATAAAATAAAAAACATAAATATTGAGAATCAGCAATAGCCAGAAAATATGTGTAATGATCTAATAAAGACTATTCTCTTAAAGGTTTGCCATTACTAGTTAAACATATACTGCAGAACAGCACTGCGACATAAGGCACACATAGAAAAGGCAAACAAAAAATAAATGGTAATAAGAGAAGAGAGAGAAAACGTGTACAGGTGATCTATTGGTGCACTGTGGGAGCCTGAGAAACCTAGAGAAAAAGGTGTGTTGATATGAGACCTGAAAAAATTAACAAGTACATCCACAGCAACATCACTGCACTAGGAAAATACACCAGCCCTCGGAAGGGAAAAGAGGATAAACACGCTGCCACAGTGCATCCAGAGTCACCACGTTATACTCACATCAGAAATCACACACAACCCCTACGCCGTTTCGCTACCCGCTTCGTCAGGGAGTCAGGGGTTGTGTGTGATTTCTGATGTGAGTATAACGTGGTGACTCTGGATGCACTGTGGCAGCGTGTTTATCCTCTTTTCCCTTCCGAGGGCTGGTGTATTTTCCTAGTGCAGTGATGTTGCTGTGGATGTACTTGTTAATTTTTTCAGGTCTCATATCAACACACCTTTTTCTCTAGGTTTCTCAGGCTCCCACAGTGCACCAATAGATCACCTGTACACGTTTTCTCTCTCTTCTCTTATTACCATTTATTTTTTGTTTGCCTTTTCTATGTGTGCCTTATGTCGCAGTGCTGTTCTGCAGTATATGTTTAACTAGTAATGGCAAACCTTTAAGAGAATAGTCTTTATTAGATCATTACACATTTTTTCTGGCTATTGCTGATTCTCAATATTTATGTTTTTTATTTTATTATTATCTATGTTTAATAAAGCTTGTTATTTTATTTATATTTTCACGTCTGGTGCATTTATTTGATAGGAGGCAATTTAATAGTAGTGTTGAGCGGCATAGGCCATATTCGAATTCGCGAATATTCGCGAATATATGGACGAATATTCGTCATATTCGCGGATATTCGCATATTCGTAATATTCTCGTTTTATTTTCGCATATGCGAATATTCGCGTGTGCGAAAATTAACATATGCGAAAATTAGCATATACTAAAATTAGCAAAAGCGAAATTCGCATATGCGAAAATTCGCACACCAGTCTCACACAGTAGTATTAGAGCCTTCTTAAACCACATAAGCTGGAAGCAGAGAGGGATGATCACTGTGATTTTTACTGTGAAAAAAAAAAACAAAAAAAAACGAATATTTGTAATTACGAATATATAGCGCTATATTCGCGAATATGCGATATTCGCGAATAAAATTCGAAGTGCGAATATTCGCGAGCAACACTATTTAATAGCTCCAAGCAAATTGAAACCACACACTACACGTATATCTAATTTCCTTGATACTACAGGGAGTTTCCGCTGTGGTATAACACGTTGTAAGTGTTGTGCAGTTATCAAGCACAAATGTAAAACTTTCACCTCTACTGCTACAGGGGAAACTTTCCCTATTAAATCCCTGCTGAATTGTGGATCACAATATGTTATCTATCTCCTGCAATGCCCATGTGGCTTGCAGTATGTAGGGAGGACTATTCGATGTTTTAGAGAACGTCTTAATAAACACCGGAACAACACAGTTCACGGATTTCTCTTACATAGTGTTTCTCGACACTTGACTGAGAAACACAATAGTGATTTCAATTCTGTTTGTGCCATCCCCATTGAACATATCACTAAGAGTGTGAATCAGAGATACAATCTTTTAAGAAGGAGAGAAAACTTTTGGATTCACACATTGGGTACTTTATCACCTAGGGGACTGAATGAGATGATTGAATGTAACTTATGATGTGTCATCTCATTCTGTCCTGTATCCTTGTAATGTGGATATTTTTGTGTTGTTTTCCTCTGAAGTGTGACCTTTTTAATAATCATATTTATATTAATATTTTTATTAATGTTTCTATCTATTTTTTATTTTTATTTTATTATATTTTTTTATTTTCATCTTGTATTGCATGTGCATTTTTAACCCTATTGATATAATACTATATTATGTAGCCATGGTTTTACTGTATCCCATGGCCTGATATTTACTATTATTATTATTATCATCTAGCTAAGTTTACTGTGCAGCCATGGTTTTATCACATCCCATGTTCCACCACTCACCCCTACCTTTATTTATTATCTATTATGCATTATTTATAATTTATCATTTAAAAATGTTTTATTATTTTTTGTTATTTATCTTATCATCACTCATTCATTTACATGAGTGCACACTTTTGCACCTTGATATGCCCCCGTTTTATCACCTTTGGAGGTTAGGTATATTGTCCAGTATTTATATTCTCCGGAACACATGTACATTGCCCACCGCATGTGTTTCTGGTTTCTTTTAGTATACCTACCTGTGGCCCCATTGATTTATGTTACAGTCTGATCTTCCCGTATATGTTAGAGCCTTACCAATATCTTCTGACAGCTTAGAATGATCATGCCGACATCTCTGTATGTTCATTGGCTCCTTGTGGTCACATGACGGCCGCTCCTTAGCGACGCGTCCGTGACTACATGTCCATTGGTTAACTGTTATCACGTGACGGGCGCTTCATAGCGACGCGTCCGTGGCAGCAGTGTTTACTTACAGACAATTGCACCAGTGGTCCGGTGCTCAATGGAATACCGATCCTGACGGCAGTCCGTTCTTAGTACGGCCCGGATGTTTTCTTTTCTCATTCCGGATACTGTCGGGAGCGGTGTATGAAGTAAAGCCCGGATGTTTATATTCTACAGTCCGGATGCTGTCACTCTTTATTCACGTACTTATCTGATGTTTTGGTATATTCTCCTGTTAATAACATGATGGAACGTACAGCGATCTTTTTTCACTGTCATTACATTTAAGTTATCAATTGCTCATTTCTGTATTTTGTGTTTATTTGTATATTTTCACACAATGTACCATGTGAAGCATGAAGGACTAGCTTCTCCCACTTAAGTGGTTGGCGCTCAGTCTTCATGCATTTAAACCCTGTCTGCATCTTGTTGTACATACTCTGATCTGAAGAAGGGGGTGGCTCCCCCGAAACGCGTAATCTGTATTTTATTGTTTTTACTACAATAAACCTTCCAGTGTTTTGTGCTTCTACCACTACATCTCTGGTCTGGTTTACTTCGTGGGAATCTGCAGCGCCTATTGGGGTCTTGTTGTTCTACCTGCCTAAAGTTTCATCAGGATTGGTTGTCTTTCCTCCCCTGTGACCTTCGGCTTGGCAGCAGTTCTACCATCTTTGCTACTTCTGGTAACCCCATTGTGGGTTGACACGCAAGTTTTCACTTGCTCTCAGGTGAGCAGCCACTGCCTAGGGGTGTGTCTTAACCGACCCCCGATTTTTCATGTTGCTTACCCATACGGTATCACACGAGGCGCCTCCCTCCGGTCTCTCCTTTTTTCTCTTTTACAGGCCTTACTACTGGGATGATACACTGTAACAAACCTCCTCCTCATATTATCTCCTTACTACTGAGGTGACACACTGTAACAAACCTCCTACTCATGTAATCTCCTTACTACTGGGGTGACACTGTGTAACAAACCTACTCCTCATGTAATTTCCTTACTACTGGGGTGACACACTGTAAAAAAACCTCCTCCTCATGTAATCTCCTTACTACTGGTGTGACACACTGTAAGAAAACTCCTCCTCATGTAATCTCCTTACTGCTGGGGTGACACACTGTAACAAATCTCCTTCCATGTAATTACCTTACTGGGGTGACACACTATAACAAACCTCCTTCTCATGTAATCTCCTTACTACTGGGGTGACATACTGTAACAAACCTCCTCCTCATGTAATCTCCTTACTACTGGGGTGACACACTGTAACAAACCTCCTCTTCGTGTAATCTCCTTACTACTGGGGTGACACACTGTAGCAAACCTCCTCCTCATGTAATCTCCTTACTACTGGAGTGACACACTGTAATAAACATCCTCCTCATGTAATCTCCTTACTACTCAGGTGATACACTGTAACAAACCTCCTCCTCATGTAATCTCCTTACTATAGGGGTGATACATTGTAACAAACATCCTCCTCATGTAATCTCCTTACTATAGGGGTGACACACTGTAACAAACCTCCTCCTTATGTAATCTCCTTACTACTGGGGTGACACACTGTAACAAACATCCTCCTCATGTAATCTCCTTACTACTGGGGTGACACACTGTAATAAACCTCCTCTTCATGTAATCTCTTTACTACTGGGGTGACACACTGTAACAAACCTCCTCCTCATGTAATCTCCTTACTACTGGGGTGACACACTGTAACAAACCTCCTCCACATGTAATCTCCTTACTACTCGGGTGATACACTGTAACAAACCTCCTCCTCATGTAATCTCCTTACTATAGGGGTGACACACTGTAACAAACCTCCTTCTCATGTAATCTCCTTACTATTGGGATGACACACTGTAACAAACCTCCTCCTCACGTAATCTCCTTACTACTGGGGTGAAACACTGTAACAAACCTCCTCCTCATGTAATCACCTTACTACTGGGGTTACACACTGTAACAAACCCCCTCCTCATGTAATCACCTTACTACTGGGGTGACACATTGTAACAAACATCCTCCTCATGTAATCACCTTACTACTGGGGTGACACATTGAAACAAACCTCCTCCTCATGTAATTTCCTTACTACTGGGGTGACACACTGTAACAAACCTCCTCCTCATGTAATCTCCTTACTACTGGGGTGACACACTGTAAGAAACCTCCTCCTCATGTAGTCTCCTTACTGCTTGGGTGACACACTGTAACAAATCTCCTTCCATGTAATTACCTTACTGGGGTGACACACTGTAACAAACCTCCTTCTCATGTAATCTCCTTACTACTGGGGTGACATACTGTAACAAACCTCCTCCTCATGTAATTTCCTTACTACTCGGATGATACACTGTAACAAACCTCCTCCTCATGTAATCTCTACTATAGGGGTGACACACTGTAACAAACCTCCTCCTCATGTAATCTCCTTACTACTGGGGTGACACACTGTAACAAACCTCCTCCTCATGTAATCTATTTACTACTGGGGTGACACACTGTAACAAACCTTACTACTGGGGTGACATACTGTAATAAAACTCCTCCTCATGTAATTTCCTTACTACTGGGGTGACACACTGTAACAAACCTCCTCCTCATGTAATCTCCTTACTATAGGGGTGACACACTGTAACAAACCTCCTCCTCATGTAATTTCCTTACTACTGGGATGACACACTGTAACAAACCTCCTCCTCATATTATCTCCTTACTACTGGGGAACACACTGTAACAAACCTCCTTCTCATGTAATCACCTTACTACTGAGGTGACACACTGTAACAAACCTCCTACTCATGTAATCTCCTTACTACGGGGGTGACACTGTGTAACAAACCTCCTCCTCATGTAATTTCCTTACTACTGGGGTGACACACTGTAACAAACCTCCTCCTCATGTAATCTCCTTACTACTGGTGTGACACACTGTAAGAAAGCTCCTCCTCATGTAATCTCCTTACTGCTGGGGTGACACACTGTAACAAATCTCCTTCCATGTAATTACCTTACTGGGGTGACACACTGTAACAAACCTCCTTCTCATGTAATCTCCTTACTACTGGGGTGACATACTGTAACAAACCTCCTCCTCATGTAATCTCCTTGCTAGTGGGTACACACTGTAACAAACCTCCTCTTCGTGTAATCTCCTTACTACTGGTGTGACACACTGTAGCAAACCTCCTCCTCTTGTAATCTCCTTACTACTGGGGTGACACACTGTAATAAACATCCTCCTCATGTAATCTCCTTACTACTCAGGTGATACACTGTAACAAACCTCCTCCTCATGTAATCTCCTTACTACAGGGGTGACACTGTGTAACAAACCTCCTCCTCATGTAATTTCCTTACTACTGGAGTGACACACTGTAACAAACCTCCTCCTCATGTAATCTCCTTACTACTGGGGTGACACACTGTAATAAACCTCCTCCTCATGTAATCTCTTTACTACTGGGGTGACACACTGTAATAAACCTCCTCCTCCTCATGTAATCACCTTACTACTGGGGTGACACACTGTGACAAACCTCCTCCTCATGTAATCTCCTTACTATTGGGATGACAAACTGTAACAAACCTCCTCCTCACGTAATCTCCTTACTACGGGGGTGACACACTGTAACAAACCTCCTCCTCATATAATCACCTTACTACTGGGGTTACACACTGTAACAAACCCCCTCCTCATGTAATCACCTTACTACTGGGGTGACACACTATAACAAACCTCCTCCTCATGTAATCTCCTTACTACTGGGGTGACACATTGTAACAAACCTCCTCCTCATGTAATCTCCTTACTACTGGGGTGACACACTGTAACAAATCTCCTTCCATGTAATTACCTTAGTGGGGTGACATGTCTCCTCCAGCTCAGCCCTTCCTCCTCCACAGCATCACACAGGTCCTTCAACCACGATCTTTCCTCTCCTCCACAGCTAAGCTCCGCCCCCAACATGTGATGGTGACATCATCACAGGTCCCACACCTCCAGCATCTAGCAGTCCGGGCCGGGGGAGGAGACGGAGGGAGGGTAAGAATAATTCAGAGGTCGGTCCTGCAGGACTAATGTAACAGGGACGGCGTTCCTCCTCTGGAAAAATTAAAGGAACGCCGTTCCTTTGCGTTCCTGCGGGACTCGAGCCCTGGTACTTAATATATCATTTATGGTACGCTTCTAATTAGGAAGACTTAAATAAGTTTCCTCTTGGGAATTTATTATATCATGTGGAGGAGCAGAAGAAAATCCCATCAGACTATGCAAATATGCAATATGATTGCATTAATCCCCATAAGACGCAATAGAAGGGTGTGTGGCCTATAAACTACTATTACCATCTCATAATTGAGAATATATATAAGTCGGGTTTGCTCCTCCCCATAACCTAATTTCCATCCACATTAAAAGGAGGTAACATAATCAAATAAGAAACTTTTGTATCTTATCGAGAGTACTTCTGGATGAAGGAAAGATGGTTGCCTGGGGTCCATGGAAATGGCTGTAGTCATAACCGGTTATCAGAGAAGAAATTACTTATTGGATCAAGTTTTTTCCCTGTCTTTTCATGGTTCTGCCCCTTCAGGTAGTCTCTAGGAACTTCTGTGATAAGGATGGGGTCGCTCTTTCTGTGTTCCTTGTAGTTTTTTTTTTCTAGTTCTCCCTACACCTGCTTTTAGCTTGTTTTCTGTCTTAATGATCCACCCAACAAATATAATGTCATCCAATGATGACTGCTGGGTGTTAACTATGTAAATTCAGAGTCCAGTTACATGACATCACAGCTAAACAATAATTTACTATAATTTTGTTAGAGATGCAAAAGATTATTGTGGCCACCTTATCACCTGTATACACATAATCCAAGACAAGACAATGCTATTGATATTTCTCAGGCATCTCAAATAGATGACCAGGAATACAGATGAATAGAATGCAAATACAACCCATTGTTAACCCCTTAAGGACACAGCCCATTTGGGCCTTAAGGACACAGACAATTTAATTTTTATGTTTTCATTTTTTCCTCCTCGCCTTCAAAAAATCATAACTCTTTTATGTTTTCCTCCACAGACTAGTATGAGGGCTTGTTTTTTTGCGTGGCCAGTTGTCCATTGTAATGCCATCACTCACTTAACCATAAAATGTACGGCACAGCAAAAAATACTACTTGTGTGGTGAAATTAAAAAGAAAACTGCAATTTTGCTAATTTTGGAAGGTTTTGTTTTCACGCCGTACAATTTACGGTAAAACTGACATGTTTTCTTTATTCTTTGGGTTAATACGATTAAAATGATACCTTTACTATTACTGTTGTGCTTAAAAAAAATCACTTTTTAACCAAATTAGTATGTTTAAAATCCCCCTATTTTGAAGACCTATAACTTTTTCATTTTTCTGTATAAGCGGCAGTATGAGGGCTCAATTTTTTGCGCTGTGATCTGTCCTTTTTATTGATACCATAGTTGCTTATATAGAACTTTTAATCCATTTTATATAAATTTTTTTGGGAATAAAGTGTTATAAAAAAGCATCTATTTTGGACTTCGTTTTATTTTTCCGTTCACGCCGTTCACCGTACGGTATAATTAACATTTTATTTTAATAGTTCAGATATTTACATGCGCGGTGATACCAAATATGTATATAAAATATTTTTTAACACTTTTTGGTGGTGAAATAGGGAAAATGGGACAATTTACGTTTTTATTGGGGGAGGGGGTTTTTCACATTTTTTTTTACTTTATTTTTTTACTTTTATTTTTACACTTTAATAGTTCCCATAGGGGACTATTTATAGCAATCACTCGATTGCTAATACTGTTCAGTGCTATGTATAGGACATAGCACTGATCATCATTATCGTTCTTTTTCTGCTCTGGTCTACTGGAAGGCAGATCAGAGCAGAAGATGCCAGGAAGGCAGCAGAGCCAGGTGAGGGGACCTCCGTCTGCCGTGCTGGATGATTGGATCGCCGCGGCAGTGCTGCGGGCGATCCGATCATCCATTTTAGTGACCGCGATGGGACCGGCCGCGCATGATCTGGGCATCACTTCGATGCTCACAGTTATGCTTAGGACATAAATGTACGACCTGGTGTGTTAAGTACCACCTCACTAGGACCTACATTTACATCCTGCGTCATTAAGGGGTTAAACACACACACACCTGTATCCAGTTGTACAGACAGGGCCGGATTAACGTAGGTGCGGATGGAGCGGCTCCTGCGTTAAAATAGGTCTGGCGGCCCGCACAAACGGCCCACACAGACCGACTGGCGCCCGCAACAATCAAGCCTCAAGTTCCCGGCCCACGGGAAAGTTTGCGGTATGTGAAACATGCAGTTCCGGGCGCCGGGCAGGTAACTTCTTAAGACATTTAACCCTGCTTCAGGCGAGCAGCGCTAAATGCCAGAAGACTTCCCTTACCCTGGCCTCCTCCTCCTGATCTCTGTTTGGCCGGGATGAGTCTGATGAGGGACGTGGCGCATGTGACATCCCTCCGAAGACCCGCGCAGGACGTCAGTGACATTACTTGTCAGTCCCCTGGCGGAGAGGAAAAGCACAGCGCAGGACAGGTAAGTGTGTCTATGTGTGTGTCTGTCTGTGTGTATGTGTGTGTATCTGTGTGTGTGTGTGTGTGTATGTCTGTCTGTGTGTCTGTCTGTCTGTGTGTGTATGTGTTTGTGTCTGTCTGTGTGTGTTGTCTTTGTGTGAACGTTTGTGTGTCTGTGTGTGTGTATATATATGTGAGGAGGACGACAATGCTACCTAATGTGGGGAGCCTGCTACTACCTAATGTGGGGAGCCTGCTACTACCTAATGTGGGGAGCCTGCTACTACCTAATGTGGGGAACGTGTTACTACCTAATGTGGGGCACCTGCTACTACCTAATGTGGAAAACCTGCTACTACCCAATGCGGGGAGCCTGCTACTACCTAATGCAGGGAACCTGATACTACCTAATGCGGGGAACCTGCTACTACCTAATGCGGGGAACCTGCTACTACCTAATGTGGGGAACCTGCTACTACCTAATGGGGGAAAACTGCTACTACCTAATGTTGGAAAACTGCTACTACCTAATGTGGGGAAACTGCTACCTACCTAATGTGGGGAACATGCTACCTACCTACTGTGGGGAAACCACTACCTTCCTAATGTGGGGAAACTGCTACCTTCCTAATGTGGGGAAACTGCTGCCTGCCTAATGCTTCCCCCCCAGAAGTAGCACCCCCATCATCCATAAGCTCATGCTTCACACAGGGGAAGGGGGGATGGGGGGGGTGCTGGTAGATGATGGTGGTGCTACTTCTGGTGGGGGGTGTTGCTGGTGGATGATGAGGGGCGCATGATGAGGGCATTATATGTAAGGGATGCATGCGACCCAGTCTCACTCAGCTGCTACCTCCAGTGGCTCCCAGATAATTTGAGTTTGAGACCCCTGCTCTATCCTCTTCCGTGCTGCCAGTGGCAGATCCAGGGAGGGGCAATGGGGCAATTGCCCCCTGAGATTGTTGCCCCTCCTGTACTATGGCATGGTGGAGCGGGAGCTATCAGCTGTCCCGCTCCACCATTCTCTCACATTTCTCACATGCTGCTGCATTCTTGCAGTGTGAGCTGCGGGGACGCCATCCATGGCAGGCCGGCGCGATGATGTCACATTATCGCGCTGGCGCCCAGAGATCACCTCCCCGCAGCTCTCACACTGCAAGAACGGAGCAGCATTTGAGAAATGTGACAGCTGGAGAGAGGTGTTCGGGCGCTGTATGGTACAGAGGAATTATTAAAACTTTGGGGGAGGGGGGGGCAATGTGAATGCACAGAAAAGGCTAAATTATAAGTGAGGGGCACATAATGTGGGGAACATAACAGGGGGGCATTATATGTGAGGGGCACAGGACAGGGGGGCATTATATGTGAGGGGCACAGGACAGGGGGCATTATGTGAGGGGCACAGGACAGGGGGTTTATTATATGAGGGGCACAGGACATGGGGTATTATATGTGAGGGGCACAGGACAGGGGGTATTATATGTGATGGGCACAGAACAGGGGGGCATTATTTGTGAGAGGCACATGTCAGGGGGCATTATATGTGAGGAGCACATGACAGGGGCCCCCCTGTCATGTGCCCATATAATGAACCTATAATGCCCCCCCTGACATTTGCCCCTTACTTATAATGCCCCATGTCCTGTGCCCCTCACATATAATGCCCCCTGAGGGGGCAGGACATGGGGCATTATATGTGAGGGGAACATATATATACTTTGATAAAAAGGCCCATCACAATCTTCAGCACCAGGCCAATGATTCAGCACCAGGCCAATAATTCGGCCCTGTGTACAGAGTAGACAGTAGATTGGAGTGAAAATGACAGACAGACAATGAGTTTCACTCTCCAGGACTTGTCTTGACTTGTTTGTCATATCCCTAGCTCCTATTTACATGCTTCTTAGAAGAGATAACACATTTCCCAACAAAGGTCTGTGATCTTTCAATGAACTCCACTTAGGCTATCTTTACTTGGGGCCTTCTGAGTGTTCAAAAACATGGCAGACATTTCATGCTATTATTCAATTAAACATAGTGATTCATTTTTTGGCCCTACAATAAGTATGACAACAGAGGAGCCTGACAAGTTATTGTTGGCGGTTTCACGCGGGCACTTTCTTGGCAGGCACAGCCCACAGAAACATATTTAACTCTTTTACGCGCTTTTCCCATAGGCGGCAATGGGATGAAGATCATGCAAACATCCATTGCAATTCCGGCCAAAGGGAATCCGCCCGAGACACCAGGATTGCTCTGCTGGTGTAGACAGTGGAGCACGACAAGCCTGTGTTGGCGGTTTCACCCAGGCACATTCTGGGCAGGTGCAGCACGCAGAAACATATTGTACTCATGTAAGAGCTTTGCCCCATAGGCGGCAATGGGATGAAGATCATGCAGACATCCCTTGCAATTCCGGCCGAAGGGAATCTCTCGGACACCAGTCTTGCTCTACTGGTGTAGACAGTGGAGCCCGACAAGCCTGCATTGGCGGTTTCACCCAGGCACTTTCTGGGCAGGCGCAGCACACAGAAACACATTGGGGGACATGTATCAAAGATTTTACCCCTGTTTTGTGTGTATATTTTTGCGCAAAATTTTGCCCAAGCGCTTTTTTTTCCCCATTTTTTTGCGCACGTTTTGGTAGAGCATGTCCTCCAGATGTGGCTGAATCAGGGTACCTTGGAGTGACATCTATAGTACACATGAATTTATTACCTGCGTACTTTTCCTTTGCACCAAAAATTTTTACGCAAGTGCGTCTTTTTCCCCGTAAATATAAGCCAACTTTAACTGCACGTAGCAATCCTTTCTATTTCTGAAGGAAAGTTCTACTAAGGAACCACCAGAATGTTTTTACTTTCCTATCTCAATTCCTCCTTTGGTTTGCTTTATATTTTTACTCCTTGGTTATTCCAAAGCACTTTTAAAATAATTTGCATATAGAATATTTGTTTCCAGTTCAGTTATTCATTAGATCACTTGTATATTGGTATTGTTGTTTTATGATCCAACAATTTAATACATTTACATAGGAAATGTTTGATAACTTATCATTGAACAAGATCCGTCACATTAAAATAGCCTTGTAATCCACTTAACACTGTAGATCATTCTCCTTTTATTTTTAAAATTTACTGCTTTCTGTTATTTTTCCCCAGCGCCCGGTAAGATGGTGGCTATCACTGATAGCCAGCCATCTTACCATGTGACCATCTGGGCATGCTGGGAGTTGTAGTTTTGCAACATCTGGAGGGCCACAGTTTGGAGACCACTGTATAATGGTCTCCAATCTGTGCTCTTCCAGATGTTCCAAAATTACAAATCTCAGCATGACCACTCTGTCGAGGCATGCTGGGAGTTGTAGTTCTGTAACATCTGGAAGACCACAGATTGGAGACCATTATACAGTGGTCTACAAACTGTGAACCTCCAGCTGTTGCAAAACTACAACTCCCAGCATGCCCAGACTGCCCAAGCATGCTGGGAGTTGTAGTTCGTCAACATCTGACCCTTCAGATATTGCCGAAATACAACTTCCAGCATGTCTGGCCATGCTGGGAATTACAGTTTTGCAACAGCTGGAGGCACACTAGTTGGGAAACATTGTTGGTTTCCTAACTCTTTTTCCCAACCCGTGTGCCTCCAGCTGTGCCTCCAAACTATAACGCCCAGCATGTTATAACGCCCAGACCATGCATGCTGGGAATTGAAGTTGTGCAACAGCTGGTTTGGAAACACTAAGTTAAGTAAAAAACTTTCAAGTGTTTTGCAACCAGTGTGCCTTCAGCTGTTGCATAACTACAACCCTCAGCATGCACGGACTGCCAAAGGGCATGCTGGGAGTTGTAGCAGTATGCCTCCAGCTGTTGCATAACTACAAGTTCCAGCATGTCCTTCTGCTGTCACTGCATGCTGAGATTTGAAGTTTTTGCAACAGCTGAAGGCACACTGGTTGCGAAACACTGAGTCTCTTTCCGTGTTTTGCAACCAGTGTGCCTCCAGCTGTTGCAAAACTTCAACTCCCAGCATGCACGGACAGCCAAAGGGCATGCTCGGAGTTGTAGTTTTGCAACAGCTGGATGTTTCCCCCCCCCTCCCTCCAATGTGAATGGACAGGGTACACTCACATGGGCGGAGGTTTACAGGGAGTGCTGCAAGATTGAGATGCAGCAAACTCGCTGTCAACCCCCGCCCGTGTGACTGTACCCTAAAAACACTACACTACACTTAAATAAAATAAGTAAAAAACACTATATATACACATACCGCTACACAGCCCCCCTTCCCTCCCCAATAAATATGAACAACGTCTGGTACGGCACTGTTTCCAAAATGGAGCCTCCAGCTGTTGCAAAACAACAACTCCCAGTATTGCCGAACAGCCATTGACTGTCCAGGCATGTTGGGAGTTTTGCAACAGCTGGAGGCACCCTGTTTGGGAAACACTGGCATAGAATACCCCTATGTTCACCCCTATGCAAAACCCTAATTTAGGCCTCAAATGCGCATGGTGCTCTCTCACTTTGGAGCCCTGTCGTATTTCAAGGCAACATTTTAGGGTCACATATGGGGTATCGCCGTACTCAGGAGAAATTGCCTTACAAATTTTGGGGGGGCTTTTTCTCCTTTTACCCATTATGAAAAGGAACAGTTGGAGTCTACACCAGTATGTTAGTGTATAAAAATAAAATTATTTACACTGACATGCAGGTGTTGCCGCATACTTTACATTTTCACAAGAGGTAAATGGGGAAAAAAAAAAAATTTTTGGGACACAATTTAGCCAGAGTACGGAGATACCACATATGTGGGCGCAAAGTGCTCTGCCGGCGCACAACAAGGCTCATAAGGTAGAGTGCACCATGTACATTTGAGGTGATTTGCACAGGGGTGTCACAGATGTTAAATGAAGAATAAGGACATTGGTATAATTGATGTGTTATAATTGGGTGCAAAAAGTGGTATTATTGTGAGATTAAAACTCTACATAATGAAGAAAAAAAATTCTAAAACTAATAACGAGGACACACATACTGTTTTGGTGCAGATACGCTGCAGACAAAGCTCCTACTAAATAGAGCTGCGGTGTAAATTTATGCTCTGAGGAGAATTCTAAATTTAAATGCAATTCAAGAAAGTAGCTGCACAAGAATGATAAATTTAACGCAGCTGCACCAAATTTAGACCAACAGGCAGAGGGGTAAAAACTTCTATTATACACTGGAAATGATACATGTCCCCCATTGAGCACATTTAAGCATTTTTCCCCTTAGGTGGCAATGGGAAGAAGAAATTGCAGACACCCCTTGCAATTCCAGCCGAAGGGAAGCTGCCCAGGACACCAGGCTTGCTGTGATGGTGTAGACAGTGGAGCCCTACAAGCCTGCGTTGGCGGTTTCACCCAGGCACTTTCTGGCCAGACGCAGCACACAGAAAATCATTGAGCACATTCAAGCTCTTTTCCAAATAAGCGGCAATGGGATGAAGATCATGCAGACATCCATTGCAATTCCGGCCGAAGGAAAGCTGCCCGGGACACCATGCTTTCTCTGCTGGTGTAGACAGTGGAGTCCAACAAGCCTGTGTTAGCGGCTTCACCCGGGCACTATCTAGGCAGGCGCAGCACGCAGAAAAACATTGAGCATATTTAAGCGCATTTCCCCATAGTCGGCAATGGGATGAAGATCATGCAGACTTCCCTTGCAATTCTGACCGAAGGGAATCTTCCCAGGAAACCAGGCTTGCTGTGCTGGTGCAGACAGAGGAGCCCGACAAGCCTACATTGGCATTTTGACCCGGGCACTTTCTGGGCAGGTGTAGCACGCAGAAGCACATTGAGCACATTCAAGCTCTTTTCCAAATAGGCGTCAAAGGAATGAAGATCATTTAGACATCCCTTTCAATTCCGACCAAAGGAAAGCTGCTCGGGACACCAGGTTTGCGGGCGGTTTCACCCGGGCATTATCTAGGCAGGCGCAGCACGCAGAAAAACATTGAGCACATTTAAGTGCTTTTCCTCATAGGCGGCAGTGGGATAAAGATCATGCAGGCATTCCTAGCAGTACTGGCCAAAGGGAAGCTGCCTGGGACAATAGGCTTGCTGTGCTGGTGTAGACAGTGGAGCCCGACAAGCCTGTGTTGGTGGTTTCATCCATTAGTTTCTGGGCAGGTGCAGCACGCAGAAACACATTTAGCACATTTAACCGCTTTTCCCCATATGCGGCAATGGTATGAAGATCTTGCAATTCCGGCCGAAGGGAAGCTGGCCGGGACAACAAGCTTGCTGTGCTGGTGTAGACAGTGTAGCCCGACAAGCCTCCTTTGGTGGTTTCACCCCGGCACTCTCTGGGCAGGCACATCATGCAGAAACACTTTGAGCACATTTAAGTGCTTTTCCCCATATGCGGCAATGAAATGAAGATCATGCAGACATACCCTGAAATTCCGATCGAAGGGAAGCTGCACGGGACACCAGGCTTGCTGTGCTGGTGTAGACAGTGGAGCCCGACAAGCCTGCGTTGGCAGGTTCAACCGGGAACTTTCTGGGCAGGCACAGCATGCAGAAACACATTGAGCACACTTAAGTGCTTTTCCCCATAGACATCCCTTGCAATTCTGACCGAAGGGAATCTGCCCGGCAGACCAGGCTTGCTGTGCTGGTGTAGACAGTGGAGCCCGACAAGCCTGCATTGGCTGTATGACCCGAGCACGCAGAAACACATTGAGCACATTTAAGTGCTTTTTTACCCCTAAGGCGGCAATGGGATAATGATCATGCAGACATCCGTTGCAATTTCGGCCGAAGGGATGCTGCCCGGGACACCAGGCTTGCTGTCCTGGTGTAGACAGTGGAGCCCAACAAGCCTGTATTGGCGGTTTCATCTGGGCACTCTCTGGTCAGGCGCAGCATGCAGAAACACATTGAGCACATTTAAGCACTTTTCCCCATAGGCATCAATGGGATTAAGATCATTCAGGCATCCCTTGCAATTCCGGTCGAAGGGATGCTGCCCAGGACACCAGGCTTGCTGTGTTAGTGTAGACAGTGTAGCCCGACAAGATTGCGTTGGCAGTTTAATCCGGGCACTTTCTGGGCAGATGCAACACGCAGAAACACATTGAACTCATTTAAGCCCCTTTCCCCCATAGGCGCCAATGATATGAAGAACATGCAGACATCCCTTGCAATTCCAGCCAAAGGTATTCTTCCAGGGACGCCAGGCTGGCTGTACTGGTGTTGACAGTGGAGCCCGAAAAGCCTGCATTGGCGGTTTCACCCGTGCACTTTCTGGGCAGGCCCCAAACACAGAGACACCTTGAGCACATTTAAGCCCTTTTCCCCATAGGCGGCAATGGGATGAAGATCATGCAGACATCCCTTGCAATTCCAGCCGAAGTGAAGCTGCATGGGACACCAGGTTTTTGCACGGGAGATCCGTGCTCTTTCTGGGAGGGCGCAGCACGCAGAAACGCATTGAGCACATTTAAGTGCTTTTCCCCCTAAGGCGGCAATGGGCTAATGATCATGCAGACATCCCTTGCAAGTTTGGCCGAAGGGATGCTACCTGGGACGCCAGGCTTGCTGTGCTGGTGTAGACATTGGAGCCCGACAAGCCTGTGCTGGGGGTTTCATCCGGGCACTCTCTGCGCAGGCAAAGCACGCAGAAACACATTGAGCACATTTAAGCACTTTTCCCCATTGGTGGCAATGAGATGAAGATCATGCAGACATCCCTTAAAATTCCCATTGAAGGGAAGCTACCCGGGACACCAGACTTGCTGTGTTGGTGTAGACAGTGGAGCCTGACAATCCTTCGTTAGCGGTTTTACCTGGGCACTCTCTGGGCAGGGCCTAAACACAGCTTAAATGTGCTCAAGGTGTCTACACTTTGATCACATTTAAGCATTTTTCCCCATAGGCGGAAATGGGATGAAGATCATGCAGGCATCCCTTGCAATTCCAGCCGATGGGAAGCTGCAGGGGACACCAGGCTTTCTGTGCTGGTGTAGACAGTGAAGTCCGACAAGCCTGCATCGGCGGTTTCACCCAGGCACTTTCAGGGCAGGGGCAGCACGCAGAAACACATAGAGGGGTTTAGTAATTTTTTTCTGTTGCAAATTGAAAGCTAGAAAGAGCTAGAAAGTCAAATTTTTTTTGACTAGCAGTGGTCAGGTATTTATTAACTGAGACAGTCGCAGTTGCATAATAAACTGTCACAACGGCCGTAAAAATTGAGTAAATTTACTCCAGCTCCAACATGGAGCAGGAAAAGCTACTGCTGCCCGGGCTCCGACATACCCTCACTGCGCTACCGGGACACTGCAGTGATTTACATCCCACCCCTCTCACCTGCCAGCGCCACACAACTTCCATCTGTCTACTAACTGTTGCAAGACTACAAGTCCCAGCATGCCCTTACAGTGTGGACACGCTGGGAGTTGTAGACAAGGGGGGGGGGGGGGGATATTAGTGTCCCCATAAGTGAGGGTAGCGGGGGGGCCTTATGAGGAGCCCGGGCGGCTGCACTGTAATGTCAGCCCGGGCTCCTGCCCTGAGAGCCAAAGGCTTTGCTAGGTGTTGTAGTTTTGCAACAGCTGGAGGGCCACAGTTTGCAGACCACTGGTTTGTGGTCTGTAAACTGTAGTCCTCCAGCTGTTGCAAAACTAAACAGCTGAAGGGGACCGGCGAAGATGTTCACTTACCCTTCCGAGGCTCCAGCGACGATCGGTGATGGAGATCGTCGGGCGGCACTGTCGCGCGGCAGAGTCTTGCGTCAATGTCGTGCGGCGCTGAATCCTACGGAAGCCGGTAAGTTGCCCAAGCCCTAAAACAGTGTTTCCCAACCAGGGTGCCTCCAGATGTTGCAAGACTACAACTCCCAGCATGCCTGGACAGCCTTTGCCTGTCCAGGCATGCTGGGAGTTGTAGTTTTGCAACATCTGGAGGCACCCTGGTTGGGAAACACAGGCCTAAAACAGTGTTTCCCAACCAGGGTGCCTCCAGATGTTGCAAAACTACAACTCCCAGGTTGGGAAACACTGTGCCCATTCTCCGCCCCACCTTACTGTAAGGGCATGCTGGGAGTTGTAGACCTGCAGCTGGGGGCAGGGGACAAGCTTGCACATTCCTGCACCACACAACTACAACTCCCAGCATGTCCTTACTGTAAGGGCATGCTGGCAGTTGTAGTCGTGCGGGGCGGGAGATGTGTGAGCAGGTGATAATAAATGTACTAACCCATTTTTTTTTTCTTCTCATTTCAGATCCGTGTATCCTGTGGACTCCTTCGGATTCGGTGGACTACTTCGATGACCAGCGTTTTTGTTTGTTTGATTTTAATAAAATGGTTAACGAGGGCTTGTGGGGGAGTGTTTTTTGTAATAAAATTTTATAAAACCTGTTGTGTTTTTTCCTTACTTTACTAGACAGGCTTAGAAGTGGAAGCTGTCTTACAGACGGACTCCATTACTAAGCTGGGCTTAGCGTTAGCCACAAAAACAGCTAGCGCTAACCCCCAATTAATACCCCGGTACCCAACGCCACAGGGGTGCCGTGAAGAGCCGGTACCAACAGGCCTGGAGCGTCAAAAATGGCTGGCGTTATTTAGGCTGGGTTGGGCCAGTAACAATGGTCCTCGCCCACCCTGGTAACGTCAGGCTGTTACTGTTTGGTTGGGATTTGGCTGAGAATGAAAATAGGTGGGATCCTATGCGGTTTTTTTTAAATAAATAATTAAATATTTAAAAAAATAACACATAGAGTACCCCCCATTGTTACTGGCCCTCCCCAGCCTAAATAACGCCAGCCTGTTACCACCTAGGCCCAGGAGCGCAATTTTTGACGCTCCGGGCCTGTTGATACCGGCTCTTCCCGGCACCCCTGTGGCGTTGGGTACCGCGGTAATAATTGGGGATTAGCGCTAGCTGTTTTTGTGGCTAACGCTAAGCCCGGCTTAGTAATGGACTCCGTCTGTAAGACAGCTTCCAATACTAAGCCTGTCTAGTAAAGTAAAAAAAAAAAAAAAGCATAACAGGTTTAAAAAAAGAGTAAGTAAATTTAGGGAGAAAAAACAGTGTTAAAAAAATGTAATAAACACACACATACTAAACGCCGTTTACCACTATTCTGAGCCATGACTACAATTTAGTTATTGAATTATTTCGATGTGGTGAAAAAGCTAAAAAGAAAATTCAAAAACAAAAGATCCAGAAGGAAACCTAGCAGCCAAACATATTCAGAAAGCAGGAAAAAGGAACAGACTATTTTTTCTACTACATAAAGTAATTTTCCCACTTTTGCCACATTTATTAACGCCGTGCAACAATTTAGTAAATTTGTCGCACATAGTCAAAAATGAAGTAGAAAAAAACAGGGTGAAAACCAGACTACATAGTAAAAGATTAGTAAATGCCCCTCATAGAAGATGCACAAACTTCTTGCAATTACAGCCAAACAGAAGGAGATATTTGCTCAAAACTTGCTGTGCTGCTGCAGACAGTGGCACCCGACATGCCTGCGTTGTCGTTTTCACTCGGCCCCTCTTTGGGCAGGCGCAGCACGCAGAAACACCTAGATTGCAGATAAGCGCCCTTTCCCATTGACCGCGACGAACATAGAACATCAACAAGCTTCTTGCAATTGCGGCCGAACGGAAGGAGATATTTGCTCAAAACTTGCTGTGCTGGTGCAGACAGTGGCACTCGACATGCCTGCGTTGTCGTTTTCACCCGGCCCCTCTTTGGGCAGGCGCAGCACGCAGAAACACCTAGATTGCAGATAAGCGCCCTTTCCCATTGACCGCGACGAACATAGAAGATGCACAAGCTTATTGCAATTGAGGCCGAACGGAAGGAGATATTTGCTCAAAACTTGCTGTGCTGGTGCAGACAGTGGCACCCGACATGCCTGCGTTGTCGTTTTCACCCGGGCACTCTTTGGGCAGGCACAGCACGCAGAAACACCTAGATTGCAGATAAGCGCCTTTTCCCATTGACCGCGATGAACGTAGAAGATGCACAAGCTTCTTGCAATAGCTGCCGAACGGAAGGAGATATTTGCTCAAAACTTGCTGTGCTGGTGCAGACAGTGGCACCCGACATGTCTGAGTGGTCGTTTTCACCCGGGCACTCTTTGGGCAGGCGCAGCACGCAGAAACACCTAGATTGCAGATAAGCGCCTTTTCCCATTGACCGCGACGAACATAGAAGATGCACAAGCTTCCTGCAATTGCGGCCGAACGGAAGGAGATATTTGCTCAAAACTTGCTGTGCTGGTGCAGACAGTGACACCCAACATGCCTGCGTTGTCGTTTTCACCCGGGCACTCTTTGGGCAGGCGCAGCACGCAGAAACACCTAGATTGCAGATAAGCGCCTTTTCCCATTGACCGCGACGAACATAGAAGATGCACAAGCTTCTTGCAATTGCGGCCGAACGGAAGGAGATATTTGCTCAAATCTTGCTGTGCTGGTGCAGACAGTGACACCCAACATGCCTGCGTTGTCGTTTTCACCCGGGCACTCTTTGGGCAGGCGCAGCACGCAGAAACACCTAGATTGCAGATAAGCGCCTTTTCCCATTGACCGCGACGAACATAGAAGATGCACAAGCTTCTTGCAATTGTGGCCGAACGGAAGGAGATATTTGCTCAAAACTTGCTGTGCTGGTGCAGACAGTGGCACCCGACATGCCTGCATTGTCGTTTTCACCCGAGCACTCTTTGGGCAGGCGCAGCACGCAGAAACACCTAGATTGCAGATAAGCGCCTTTTCCCATTGACCGTGACGAACATAAAAGATGCACAAGCTTCTTGCAATTGTGGCCGAACGGAAGGAGATTTTTGCTCTAAACTTGCTGTGCTGGTGAAGACGGTGGCACCCGACATGCCTGCGTTGTCGTTTTCACCCGGGCACTCTTTGGGCAGGCACAGCACGCAGAAACACCTAGATTGCAGATAAGCGCCTTTTCCCATTGACCGCGATGAACGTAGAAGATGCACAAGCTTCTTGCAATAGCTGCCGAACGGAAGGAGATATTTGCTCAAAACTTGCTGTGCTGGTGCAGACAGTGGCACCCGACATGCCTGAGTGGTCGTTTTCACCCGAGCACTCTTTGGGCAGGCGCAGCACGCAGAAACACCTAGATTGCAGATAAGCGCCTTTTCCCATTGACCGCAACGAACATAGAAGATGCACAAGCTTCCTGCAATTGCGGCCGAACGGAAGGAGATATTTGCTCAAAACTTGCTGTGCTGGTGCAGACAGTGACACCCAACATGCCTGCGTTGTCGTTTTCACCCGGGCACTCTTTGGGCAGGCGCAGCACGCAGAAACACCTAGATTGCAGATAAGCGCCTTTTCCCAATGACCGCGACGAACATAGAAGATGCACAAGCTTCTTGCAATTGCGGCCGAACGGAAGGAGATATTTGCTCAAAACTTGCTGTGCTGGTGCAGACAGTGGCACCCGACATGCCTGCATTGTCGTTTTCACCCGAGCACTCTTTGGGCAGGCGCAGCACGCAGAAACACCTAGATTGCAGATAAGCGCCTTTTCCCATTGACCGCGACGAACATAGAAGATGCACAAGCTTCCTGCAATTGCGGCCGAACGGAAGGAGATATTTGCTCAAAACTTGCTGTGCTGGTGCAGACAGTGACACCCAACATGCCTGCGTTGTCGTTTTCACCCGGGCACTCTTTGGGCAGGCGCAGCACGCAGAAACACCTAGATTGCAGATAAGCGCCTTTTCCCAATGACCGCGACGAACATAGAAGATGCAGAAGCTTCTTGCAATTGTGGCCGAACGGAAGGAGATATTTGCTCAAATCTTGCTGTGCTGGTGCAGACAGTGGCACCCGACATGCCTGCGTTGTCGTTTTCACCTGGGCACTCTTTGGGCAGGCGCAGCACGCAGAAACACCTAGATTGCAGATAAGCGCCTTTTCCCATTGACCGTGACAAACATAAAAGATGCACAAGCTTCTTGCAATTGTGGCCGAACGGAAGGAGATTTTTGCTCTAAACTTGCTGTGCTGGTGAAGACAGTGGCACCCGACATGCCTGCGTTGTCGTTTTCACCCGGGCACTCTTTGGGCAGGCGCAGCACGCAGAAACACCTAGATTGCAGATAAGCGCCTTTTCCCATTGACCGCGACGAACATAGAAGATGCACAAGCTTCTTGCCATTGCGGCCGAACGGAAGGAGATATTTGCTCAAAACTTGCTGTGCTGGTGCAGACAGTGGCACCCGACATGCCTGCGTTGTCGTTTTCACCCGGGCACTCTTTGGGCAGGCGCAGCACGCAGAAACACCTAGATTGCAGATAAGCGCCTTTTCCCATTGACCGCGACGAACATAAAAGATGCACAAGCTTCTTGTAATTGCGGCCGAACGAAAGGAGATATTTGCTCAAAACTTGCTGTGCTGGTGCAGACAGTGGCACCCGACATGCCTGCGTTGTCGTTTTCACCCGGGCACTCTTTGGGCAGGCGCAGCACGCAGAAACACCTAGATTGCAGATAAGCGCCTTTTCCCATTGACCGCGACGAACATAGAAGATGCACAAGCTTCTTGCAATTGTGGCCGAACGTAAGGAGATATTTGCTCAAAACTTGCTGTGCTGGTGCAGAGAGTGGCACCCGACATGCCTGCGTTGTCGTTTTCACCTGGGCACTCTTTGGGCTGGCGCAGCACGCAGAAACACGTAGATTGCTGATAAGCACCTTTTCCCATTGACCGCGACGAACATAAAAGATGCACAAGCTTCTTGCAAATGCGGCCGAACGGAAGGAGATATTTGCTCAAAACTTGCCGTGCTGGTGCAGACAGTGGCACACGACATGCCTGCGTTGTCGTTTTCACCCGGGCACTCTTTGGGCAGGCGCAGCACGCAGAAACACCTAGATTGCAGATAAGCGCCTTTTCCCATTGACCGCGACGAACATAGAAGATGCACAAGATTCTTGCCATTGTAGCCGAACGGAAGGAGAAATTTGCTCAAAACTTGCTGTGCTGGTGCAGACAGTGGCACCCGACATGCCTGCGTTGTCGTTTTCACCTGGGCACTATTTGGGCAGGCGTAGCACGCAGAAACACCTAGATTGCAGATAAGCGCATTTTCCCATTGACCACAACGAACATAGAAGATGCACAAGCTTCTTGCAATTGCGGCCGAACGCAAGGAGATATTTGCTCAAAACTTGCTGTGCTGGTGCAGACAGTGACACCCGACATGCCTGCGTTGTCGTTTTCACCCGGGCACTCTTTGGGCAGGCGCAGCACGCAGAAACACCTAGATTGCAGATAAACGCCTTTTCCCATTGACCGCGATGAACGTAGAAGATGCACAAGCTTCTTGCAATAGCTGCCGAACGGAAGGAGATATTTGCTCAAAACTTGCTGTGCTGGTGCAGACAGTGGCACCCGACATGTCTGAGTGGTCGTTTTCACCCGGGCACTCTTTGGGCAGGCGCAGCACGCAGAAACACCTAGATTGCAGATAAGCGCCTTTTCCCATTGACCGCGACGAACATAGAAGATGCACAAGCTTCCTGCAATTGCGGCCGAACGGAAGGAGATATTTGCTCAAAACTTGCTGTGCTGGTGCAGACAGTGACACCCAACATGCCTGCGTTGTCGTTTTCACCCGGGCACTCTTTGGGCAGGCGCAGCACGCAGAAACACCTAGATTGCAGATAAGCGCCTTTTCCCATTGACCGCGACGAACATAGAAGATGCACAAGCTTCTTGCAATTGCGGCCGAACGGAAGGAGATATTTGCTCAAATCTTGCTGTGCTGGTGCAGACAGTGACACCCAACATGCCTGCGTTGTCGTTTTCACCCGGGCACTCTTTGGGCAGGCGCAGCACGCAGAAACACCTAGATTGCAGATAAGCGCCTTTTCCCATTGACCGCGACGAACATAGAAGATGCACAAGCTTCTTGCAATAGCTGCCGAACGGAAGGAGATATTTGCTCAAAACTTGCTGTGCTGGTGCAGACAGTGGCACCCGACATGCCTGCATTGTCGTTTTCACCCGAGCACTCTTTGGGCAGGCGCAGCACGCAGAAACACCTAGATTGCAGATAAGCGCCTTTTCCCATTGACCGTGACGAACATAAAAGATGCACAAGCTTCTTGCAATTGTGGCCGAACGGAAGGAGATTTTTGCTCTAAACTTGCTGTGCTGGTGAAGACAGTGGCACCCGACATGCCTGCGTTGTCGTTTTCACCCGGGCACTCTTTGGGCAGGCGCAGCACGCAGAAACACCTAGATTGCAGATAAGCGCCTTTTCCCATTGACCGCGACGAACATAGAAGATGCACAAGCTTCTTGCCATTGCGGCCGAACGGAAGGAGATATTTGCTCAAAACTTGCTGTGCTGGTGCAGACAGTGGCACCCGACATGCCTGCGTTGTCGTTTTCACCCGGGCACTCTTTGGGCAGGCGCAGCACGCAGAAACACCTAGATTGCAGATAAGCGCCTTTTCCCATTGACCGCGACGAACATAAAAGATGCACAAGCTTCTTGTAATTGCGGCCGAACGAAAGGAGATATTTGCTCAAAACTTGCTGTGCTGGTGCAGACAGTGGCACCCGACATGCCTGCGTTGTCGTTTTCACCCGGGCACTCTTTGGGCAGGCGCAGCACGCAGAAACACCTAGATTGCAGATAAGCGCCTTTTCCCATTGACCGCGACGAACATAGAAGATGCACAAGCTTCTTGCAATTGTGGCCGAACGTAAGGAGATATTTGCTCACAACTTGCTGTGCTGGTGCAGAGAGTGGCACCCGACATGCCTGCGTTGTCGTTTTCACCTGGGCACTCTTTGGGCTGGCGCAGCACGCAGAAACACGTAGATTGCTGATAAGCACCTTTTCCCATTGACCGCGACGAACATAAAAGATGCACAAGCTTCTTGCAAATGCGGCCGAACGGAAGGAGATATTTGCTCAAAACTTGCTGTGCTGGTGCAGACAGTGGCACACGACATGCCTGCGTTGTCGTTTTCACCCGGGCACTCTTTGGGCAGGCGCAGCACGCAGAAACACCTAGATTGCAGATAAGCGCCTTTTCCCATTGACCGCGACGAACATAGAAGATGCACAAGATTCTTGCCATTGTAGCCGAACGGAAGGAGATATTTGCTCAAAACTTGCTGTGCTGGTGCAGACAGTGGCACCCGACATGCCTGCGTTGTCGTTTTCACCTGGGCACTCTTTGGGCAGGCGTAGCACGCAGAAACACCTAGATTGCAGATAAGCGCATTTTCCCATTGACCACAACGAACATAGAAGATGCACAAGCTTCTTGCAATTGCGGCCGAACGGAAGGAGATATTTGCTCAAAACTTGCTGTGCTGGTGCAGACAGTGACACCCGACATGCCTGCGTTGTCGTTTTCACCCGGGCACTCTTTGGGCAGGCGCAGCACGCAGAAACACCTAGATTGCAGATAAACGCCTTTTCCCATTGACCGCGACGAACATAGAAGATGCACAAGCTTCTTGCAATTGTGGCCGAACGGAAGGAGATATTTGCTCAAAAATTGCTGTGCTGGTGCAGACAGTGGCACCCGACATGCCTGCGTTGTCGTTTTCACCCGGGCACTCTTTGGGCAGGCGCAGCACGCAGAAACACCTAGATTGCAGATAAGCGCCTTTTCCCATTGACCGCGACGAAGATAGAAGATGCACAAGCTTCTTGCAATTGCGGCCGAACGGAAGGAGATATTTGCTCAAAACTTGCTGTGCTGGTGCAGACAGTGGCACACGACATGCCTGCGTTGTCGTTTTCACCCGGGCACTCTTTGGGCAGGCGCAGCACGCAGAAACACCTAGATTGCAGATAAGCGCCTTTTCCCATTGACCGCGACGAAGATAGAAGATGCACAAGCTTCTTGCAATTGCGGCCGAACAGAAGGAGATATTTGCTCAAAACTTGCTGTGCTGGTGCAGACAGTGGCACACGACATGCCTGCGTTGTCGTTTTCACCCGGGCACTCTTTGGGCAGGCGCAGCACGCAGAAACACCTAGATTGCAGATAAGCGCCTTTTCCCATTGACCGCGACAAACATGGAAGATGCACAAGCTTATTGCAATTGCGGCCGAACGCAAGGAGATATTTGCTCAAAACTTGCTGTGCTGGTGCAGACAGTGGCACCCGACATGCCTGCGTTGTCGTTTTCACCCGGGCACTCTTTGGGCAGGCGTAGCACGCAGAAACACGTAGATTGCAGATAAGCGCATTTTCCCAATGACCGCGACGAACATAGAAGATGCACAAGCTTCTTGCAATTGCGGCCGAACGGAAGGAGATATTTGCTCAAAACTTGCTGTGCTGGTGCAGACAGTGGCACCCGACATGCCTGCGTTGTCGTTTTCACCCGGGCACTCTTTGGGCAGGCGTAGCACGCAGAAACACCTAGATTGCAGATAAGCGCATTTTCCCAATGACCACGACGAACATAGAAGATGCACAAGCTTCTTGCAATTGCGGCCGAACGGAAGGAGATATTTGCTCAAAACTTGCTGTGCTGGTGCAGACAGTGGCACCCGACATGTCTGCGTTGTCGTTTTCACCCGGGCACTCTTTGGACAGGCGTAGCACGCAGAAACACCTAGATTGCAGATAAGCGCATTTTCCCAATGACCGCGACGAACATAGAAGATGCACAAGCTTCTTGCAATTGCGGCCGAACGGAAGGAGATATTTGCTCAAAACTTGCTGTGCTGGTGCAGACAGTGGCACCCGACATGCCTGCGTTGTCGTTTTCACCCGAGCACTCTTTGGGCGGGCGCAGCACGCAGAAACACCTAGATTGCAGATAAGCGCCTTTTCCCATTGACCACGACGAACAGAGAAGATGCACAAGCTTCTTGCCATTGCGGCCGAACGGAAGGAGATATTTGCTCAAAACTTGCTGTGCTGGTGCAGACAGTGGCACCCGACATGCCTGCGTTGTCGTTTTCACCCGGGCACTCTTTGGGCAGGCGCAGCACGCAGAAACACCTAGATTGCAGATAAGCGCCTTTTCCCATTGACCGCGACGAACATAAAAGATGCACAAGCTTCTTGTAATTGCGGCCGAACGAAAGGAGATATTTGCTCAAAACTTGCTGTGCTGGTGCAGACAGTGGCACCCGACATGCCTGCGTTGTCGTTTTCACCCGGGCACTCTTTGGGCAGGCGCAGCATGCAGAAACACCTAGATTGCAGATAAGCGCCTTTTCCCATTGACCGCGACGAACATAGAAGATGCACAAGCTTCTTGCAATTGTGGCCGAATGTAAGGAGATATTTGCTCAAAACTTGCTGTGCTGGTGCAGAGAGTGGCACCCGACATGCCTGCGTTGTCGTTTTCACCTGGGCACTCTTTGGGCTGGCGCAGCACGCAGAAACACGTAGATTGCTGATAAGCATCTTTTCCCATTGACCGCGACGAACATAAAAGATGCACAAGCTTCTTGCAAATGCGGCCGAACGGAAGGAGATATTTGCTCAAAACTTGCTGTGCTCTTGCAGACAGTCGCACACGACATGCCTGCGTTGTCGTTTTCACCCGGGCACTCTTTGGGCAGGCGCAGCACGCAGAAACACCTAGATTGCAGATAAGCGCCTTTTCCCATTGACCGCGACGAACATAGAAGATGCACAAGATTCTTGCCATTGTAGCCGAACGGAAGGAGATATTTGCTCAAAACTTGCTGTGCTGGTGCAGACAGTGGCACCCGACATGCCTGCGTTGTCGTTTTCACCTGGGCACTCTTTGGGCAGGCGTAGCACGCAGAAACACCTAGATTGCAGATAAGCGCATTTTCCCATTGACTACAACGAACATAGAAGATGCACAAGCTTCTTGCAATTGCGGCCGAACGGAAGGAGATATTTGCTCAAAACTTGCTGTGCTGGTGCAGACAGTGACACCCGACAAGCCTGCGTTGTCGTTTTCACCCGGGCACTCTTTGGGCAGGCGCAGCACGCAGAAACACCTAGATTGCAGATAAACGCCTTTTCCCATTGACCGCGACGAACATAGAAGATGCACAAGCTTCTTGCAATTGTGGCCGAACGGAAGGAGATATTTGCTCAAAAATTGCTGTGCTGGTGCAGACAGTGGCACCCGACATGCCTGCGTTGTCGTTTTCACCCGGGCACTCTTTGGGCAGGCGCAGCACGCAGAAACACCTAGATTGCAGATAAGCGCCTTTTCCCATTGACCGCGACGAAGATAGAAGATGCACAAGCTTCTTGCAATTGCGGCCGAACGGAAGGAGATATTTGCTCAAAACTTGCTGTGCTGGTGCAGACAGTGGCACACGACATGCCTGCGTTGTCGTTTTCACCCGGGCACTCTTTGGGCAGGCGCAGCACGCAGAAACACCTAGATTGCAGATAAGCGCCTTTTCCCATTGACCGCGACGAACATGGAAGATGCACAAGCTTATTGCAATTGCGGCCGAACGCAAGGAGATATTTGCTCAAAACTTGCTGTGCTGGTGCAGACAGTGGCACCCGACATGCCTGCGTTGTCGTTTTCACCCGGGCACTCTTTGGGCAGGCGTAGCACGCAGAAACACCTAGATTGCAGATAAGCGCATTTTCCCAATGACCGCGACGAACATAGAAGATGCACAAGCTTCTTGCAATTGCGGCCGAACGGAAGGAGATATTTGCTCAAAACTTGCTGTGCTGGTGCAGACAGTGGCACCCGACATGCCTGCGTTGTCGTTTTCACCCGGGCACTCTTTGGGCAGGCGTAGCACGCAGAAACACCTAGATTGGAGATAAGCGCATTTTCCCAATGACCGCGACGAACATAGAAGATGCACAAGCTTCTTGCAATTGCGGCCGAACGGAAGGAGATATTTGCTCAAAACTTGCTGTGCTGGTGCAGACAGTGGCACCCGACATGCCTGCGTTGTCG
The DNA here is from genome assembly GCF_029499605.1 of Hyla sarda. NCBI lineage: Eukaryota > Metazoa > Chordata > Amphibia > Anura > Hylidae > Hyla > Hyla sarda. Next base: position 64,723,379 of record NC_079199.1, read on the forward strand.
TTTTCACCCGGGCACTCTTTGGGCGGGCGCAGCACGCAGAAACACCTATATTGCAGATAAGCGCCTTTTCCCATTGACCACGACGAACAGAGAAGATGCACAAGCTTCTTGCCATTGCGGCCGAACGGAAGGAGATATTTGCTCAAAACTTGCTGTGCTGGTGCAGACAGTGGCACCCGACATGCCTGCGTTGTCGTTTTCACCCGGGCACTCTTTGGGCAGGCGCAGCACGCAGAAACACCTAGATTGCAGATAAGCGCCTTTTCCCATTGACCGCGACGAACATAAAAGATGCACAAGCTTCTTGTAATTGCGGCCGAACGAAAGGAGATATTTGCTCAAAACTTGCTGTGCTGGTGCAGACAGTGGCACCCGACATGCCTGCGTTGTCGTTTTCACCCGGGCACTCTTTGGGCAGGCGCAGCACGCAGAAACACCTAGATTGCAGATAAGCGCCTTTTCCCATTGACCGCGACGAACATAGAAGATGCACAAGCTTCTTGCAATTGTGGCCGAACGTAAGGAGATATTTGCTCAAAACTTGCTGTGCTGGTGCAGAGAGTGGCACCCGACATGCCTGCGTTGTCGTTTTCACCTGGGCACTCTTTGGGCTGGCGCAGCACGCAGAAACACGTAGATTGCTGATAAGCACCTTTTCCCATTGACCGCGACGAACATAAAAGATGCACAAGCTTCTTGCAAATGCGGCCGAACGGAAGGAGATATTTGCTCAAAACTTGCCGTGCTGGTGCAGACAGTGGCACACGACATGCCTGCGTTGTCGTTTTCACCCGGGCACTCTTTGGGCAGGCGCAGCATGCAGAAACACCTAGATTGCAGATAAGCGCCTTTTCCCATTGACCGCGACGAACATAGAAGATGCACAAGATTCTTGCCATTGTAGCCGAACGGAAGGAGAAATTTGCTCAAAACTTGCTGTGCTGGTGCAGACAGTGGCACCCGACATGCCTGCGTTGTCGTTTTCACCTGGGCACTATTTGGGCAGGCGTAGCACGCAGAAACACCTAGATTGCAGATAAGCGCATTTTCCCATTGACCACAACGAACATAGAAGATGCACAAGCTTCTTGCAATTGCGGCCGAACGCAAGGAGATATTTGCTCAAAACTTGCTGTGCTGGTGCAGACAGTGACACCCGACATGCCTGCGTTGTCGTTTTCACCCGGGCACTCTTTGGGCAGGCGCAGCACGCAGAAACACCTAGATTGCAGATAAACGCCTTTTCCCATTGACCGCGATGAACGTAGAAGATGCACAAGCTTCTTGCAATAGCTGCCGAACGGAAGGAGATATTTGCTCAAAACTTGCTGTGCTGGTGCAGACAGTGGCACCCGACATGTCTGAGTGGTCGTTTTCACCCGGGCACTCTTTGGGCAGGCGCAGCACGCAGAAACACCTAGATTGCAGATAAGCGCCTTTTCCCATTGACCGCGACGAACATAGAAGATGCACAAGCTTCCTGCAATTGCGGCCGAACGGAAGGAGATATTTGCTCAAAACTTGCTGTGCTGGTGCAGACAGTGACACCCAACATGCCTGCGTTGTCGTTTTCACCCGGGCACTCTTTGGGCAGGCGCAGCACGCAGAAACACCTAGATTGCAGATAAGCGCCTTTTCCCATTGACCGCGACGAACATAGAAGATGCACAAGCTTCTTGCAATTGCGGCCGAACGGAAGGAGATATTTGCTCAAATCTTGCTGTGCTGGTGCAGACAGTGACACCCAACATGCCTGCGTTGTCGTTTTCACCCGGGCACTCTTTGGGCAGGCGCAGCACGCAGAAACACCTAGATTGCAGATAAGCGCCTTTTCCCATTGACCGCGACGAACATAGAAGATGCACAAGCTTCTTGCAATAGCTGCCGAACGGAAGGAGATATTTGCTCAAAACTTGCTGTGCTGGTGCAGACAGTGGCACCCGACATGCCTGCATTGTCGTTTTCACCCGAGCACTCTTTGGGCAGGCGCAGCACGCAGAAACACCTAGATTGCAGATAAGCGCCTTTTCCCATTGACCGTGACGAACATAAAAGATGCACAAGCTTCTTGCAATTGTGGCCGAACGGAAGGAGATTTTTGCTCTAAACTTGCTGTGCTGGTGAAGACAGTGGCACCCGACATGCCTGCGTTGTCGTTTTCACCCGGGCACTCTTTGGGCAGGCGCAGCACGCAGAAACACCTAGATTGCAGATAAGCGCCTTTTCCCATTGACCGCGACGAACATAGAAGATGCACAAGCTTCTTGCCATTGCGGCCGAACGGAAGGAGATATTTGCTCAAAACTTGCTGTGCTGGTGCAGACAGTGGCACCCGACATGCCTGCGTTGTCGTTTTCACCCGGGCACTCTTTGGGCAGGCGCAGCACGCAGAAACACCTAGATTGCAGATAAGCGCCTTTTCCCATTGACCGCGACGAACATAAAAGATGCACAAGCTTCTTGTAATTGCGGCCGAACGAAAGGAGATATTTGCTCAAAACTTGCTGTGCTGGTGCAGACAGTGGCACCCGACATGCCTGCGTTGTCGTTTTCACCCGGGCACTCTTTGGGCAGGCGCAGCACGCAGAAACACCTAGATTGCAGATAAGCGCCTTTTCCCATTGACCGCGACGAACATAGAAGATGCACAAGCTTCTTGCAATTGTGGCCGAACGTAAGGAGATATTTGCTCACAACTAGCTGTGCTGGTGCAGAGAGTGGCACCCGACATGCCTGCGTTGTCGTTTTCACCTGGGCACTCTTTGGGCTGGCGCAGCACGCAGAAACACGTAGATTGCTGATAAGCACCTTTTCCCATTGACCGCGACGAACATAAAAGATGCACAAGCTTCTTGCAAATGCGGCCGAACGGAAGGAGATATTTGCTCAAAACTTGCTGTGCTGGTGCAGACAGTGGCACACGACATGCCTGCGTTGTCGTTTTCACCCGGGCACTCTTTGGGCAGGCGCAGCACGCAGAAACACCTAGATTGCAGATAAGCGCCTTTTCCCATTGACCGCGACGAACATAGAAGATGCACAAGATTCTTGCCATTGTAGCCGAACGGAAGGAGATATTTGCTCAAATCTTGCTGTGCTGGTGCAGACAGTGGCACCCGACATGCCTGCGTTGTCGTTTTCACCTGGGCACTCTTTGGGCAGGCGTAGCACGCAGAAACACCTAGATTGCAGATAAGCGCATTTTCCCATTGACCACAACGAACATAGAAGATGCACAAGCTTCTTGCAATTGCGGCCGAACGGAAGGAGATATTTGCTCAAAACTTGCTGTGCTGGTGCAGACAGTGACACCCGACATGCCTGCGTTGTCGTTTTCACCCGGGCACTCTTTGGGCAGGCGCAGCACGCAGAAACACCTAGATTGCAGATAAACGCCTTTTCCCATTGACCGCGACGAACATAGAAGATGCACAAGCTTCTTGCAATTGTGGCCGAACGGAAGGAGATATTTGCTCAAAAATTGCTGTGCTGGTGCAGACAGTGGCACCCGACATGCCTGCGTTGTCGTTTTCACCCGGGCACTCTTTGGGCAGGCGCAGCACGCAGAAACACCTAGATTGCAGATAAGCGCCTTTTCCCATTGACCGCGACGAAGATAGAAGATGCACAAGCTTCTTGCAATTGCGGCCGAACGGAAGGAGATATTTGCTCAAAACTTGCTGTGCTGGTGCAGACAGTGGCACACGACATGCCTGCGTTGTCGTTTTCACCCGGGCACTCTTTGGGCAGGCGCAGCACGCAGAAACACCTAGATTGCAGATAAGCGCCTTTTCCCATTGACCGCGACGAAGATAGAAGATGCACAAGCTTCTTGCAATTGCGGCCGAACAGAAGGAGATATTTGCTCAAAACTTGCTGTGCTGGTGCAGACAGTGGCACACGACATGCCTGCGTTGTCGTTTTCACCCGGGCACTCTTTGGGCAGGCGCAGCACGCAGAAACACCTAGATTGCAGATAAGCGCCTTTTCCCATTGACCGCGACAAACATGGAAGATGCACAAGCTTATTGCAATTGCGGCCGAACGCAAGGAGATATTTGCTCAAAACTTGCTGTGCTGGTGCAGACAGTGGCACCCGACATGCCTGCGTTGTCGTTTTCACCCGGGCACTCTTTGGGCAGGCGTAGCACGCAGAAACACGTAGATTGCAGATAAGCGCATTTTCCCAATGACCGCGACGAACATAGAAGATGCACAAGCTTCTTGCAATTGCGGCCGAACGGAAGGAGATATTTGCTCAAAACTTGCTGTGCTGGTGCAGACAGTGGCACCCGACATGCCTGCGTTGTCGTTTTCACCCGGGCACTCTTTGGGCAGGCGTAGCACGCAGAAACACCTAGATTGCAGATAAGCGCATTTTCCCAATGACCACGACGAACATAGAAGATGCACAAGCTTCTTGCAATTGCGGCCGAACGGAAGGAGATATTTGCTCAAAACTTGCTGTGCTGGTGCAGACAGTGGCACCCGACATGTCTGCGTTGTCGTTTTCACCCGGGCACTCTTTGGACAGGCGTAGCACGCAGAAACACCTAGATTGCAGATAAGCGCATTTTCCCAATGACCGCGACGAACATAGAAGATGCACAAGCTTCTTGCAATTGCGGCCGAACGGAAGGAGATATTTGCTCAAAACTTGCTGTGCTGGTGCAGACAGTGGCACCCGACATGCCTGCGTTGTCGTTTTCACCCGAGCACTCTTTGGGCGGGCGCAGCACGCAGAAACACCTAGATTGCAGATAAGCGCCTTTTCCCATTGACCACGACGAACAGAGAAGATGCACAAGCTTCTTGCCATTGCGGCCGAACGGAAGGAGATATTTGCTCAAAACTTGCTGTGCTGGTGCAGACAGTGGCACCCGACATGCCTGCGTTGTCGTTTTCACCCGGGCACTCTTTGGGCAGGCGCAGCACGCAGAAACACCTAGATTGCAGATAAGCGCCTTTTCCCATTGACCGCGACGAACATAAAAGATGCACAAGCTTCTTGTAATTGCGGCCGAACGAAAGGAGATATTTGCTCAAAACTTGCTGTGCTGGTGCAGACAGTGGCACCCGACATGCCTGCGTTGTCGTTTTCACCCGGGCACTCTTTGGGCAGGCGCAGCATGCAGAAACACCTAGATTGCAGATAAGCGCCTTTTCCCATTGACCGCGACGAACATAGAAGATGCACAAGCTTCTTGCAATTGTGGCCGAATGTAAGGAGATATTTGCTCAAAACTTGCTGTGCTGGTGCAGAGAGTGGCACCCGACATGCCTGCGTTGTCGTTTTCACCTGGGCACTCTTTGGGCTGGCGCAGCACGCAGAAACACGTAGATTGCTGATAAGCATCTTTTCCCATTGACCGCGACGAACATAAAAGATGCACAAGCTTCTTGCAAATGCGGCCGAACGGAAGGAGATATTTGCTCAAAACTTGCTGTGCTCTTGCAGACAGTCGCACACGACATGCCTGCGTTGTCGTTTTCACCCGGGCACTCTTTGGGCAGGCGCAGCACGCAGAAACACCTAGATTGCAGATAAGCGCCTTTTCCCATTGACCGCGACGAACATAGAAGATGCACAAGATTCTTGCCATTGTAGCCGAACGGAAGGAGATATTTGCTCAAAACTTGCTGTGCTGGTGCAGACAGTGGCACCCGACATGCCTGCGTTGTCGTTTTCACCTGGGCACTCTTTGGGCAGGCGTAGCACGCAGAAACACCTAGATTGCAGATAAGCGCATTTTCCCATTGACTACAACGAACATAGAAGATGCACAAGCTTCTTGCAATTGCGGCCGAACGGAAGGAGATATTTGCTCAAAACTTGCTGTGCTGGTGCAGACAGTGACACCCGACAAGCCTGCGTTGTCGTTTTCACCCGGGCACTCTTTGGGCAGGCGCAGCACGCAGAAACACCTAGATTGCAGATAAACGCCTTTTCCCATTGACCGCGACGAACATAGAAGATGCACAAGCTTCTTGCAATTGTGGCCGAACGGAAGGAGATATTTGCTCAAAAATTGCTGTGCTGGTGCAGACAGTGGCACCCGACATGCCTGCGTTGTCGTTTTCACCCGGGCACTCTTTGGGCAGGCGCAGCACGCAGAAACACCTAGATTGCAGATAAGCGCCTTTTCCCATTGACCGCGACGAAGATAGAAGATGCACAAGCTTCTTGCAATTGCGGCCGAACGGAAGGAGATATTTGCTCAAAACTTGCTGTGCTGGTGCAGACAGTGGCACACGACATGCCTGCGTTGTCGTTTTCACCCGGGCACTCTTTGGGCAGGCGCAGCACGCAGAAACACCTAGATTGCAGATAAGCGCCTTTTCCCATTGACCGCGACGAACATGGAAGATGCACAAGCTTATTGCAATTGCGGCCGAACGCAAGGAGATATTTGCTCAAAACTTGCTGTGCTGGTGCAGACAGTGGCACCCGACATGCCTGCGTTGTCGTTTTCACCCGGGCACTCTTTGGGCAGGCGTAGCACGCAGAAACACCTAGATTGCAGATAAGCGCATTTTCCCAATGACCGCGACGAACATAGAAGATGCACAAGCTTCTTGCAATTGCGGCCGAACGGAAGGAGATATTTGCTCAAAACTTGCTGTGCTGGTGCAGACAGTGGCACCCGACATGCCTGCGTTGTCGTTTTCACCCGGGCACTCTTTGGGCAGGCGTAGCACGCAGAAACACCTAGATTGGAGATAAGCGCATTTTCCCAATGACCGCGACGAACATAGAAGATGCACAAGCTTCTTGCAATTGCGGCCGAACGGAAGGAGATATTTGCTCAAAACTTGCTGTGCTGGTGCAGACAGTGGCACCCGACATGCCTGCGTTGTCGTTTTCACCCGGGCACTCTTTGGGCGGGCGCAGCACGCAGAAACACCTATATTGCAGATAAGCGCCTTTTCCCATTGACCACGACGAACAGAGAAGATGCACAAGCTTCTTGCCATTGCGGCCGAACGGAAGGAGATATTTGCTCAAAACTTGCTGTGCTGGTGCAGACAGTGGCACCCGACATGCATGCAATGTCGTTTTCACCCGGGCACTCTTTGGGCAGGCGCAGCACGCAGAAACACCTAGATTGCAGATAAGCGCCTTTTCCCATTGACCGCGACGAACATAAAAGATGCACAAGCTTCTTGTAATTGCGGCCGAACGAAAGGAGATATTTGCTCAAAACTTGCTGTGCTGGTGCAGACAGTGGCACCCGACATGCCTGCGTTGTCGTTTTCACCCGGGCACTCTTTGGGCAGGCGCAGCACGCAGAAACACCTAGATTGCAGATAAGCGCCTTTTCCCATTGACCGCGACGAACATAGAAGATGCACAAGCTTCTTGCAATTGTGGCCGAACGTAAGGAGATATTTGCTCAAAACTTGCTGTGCTGGTGCAGAGAGTGGCACCCGACATGCCTGCGTTGTCGTTTTCACCTGGGCACTCTTTGGGCTGGCGCAGCACGCAGAAACACGTAGATTGCTGATATTCCCATTGACCGCGACGAACATAAAAGATGCACAAGCTTCTTGCAATTGCGGCCGAACGGAAGGAGATATTTGCTCAAAACTTGCTGTGCTGGTGCAGACAGTGGCACACGACATGACTGCGTTGTCGCTTTCACCCGGGCACTCTTTGGGCAGGCGCAGCACGCAGAAACACCTAGATTGCAGATAAGCGCCTTTTCCCATTGACCGCGACGAACATAGAAGATGCACAAGATTCTTGCCATTGTAGCCGAACGGAAGGAGATATTTGCTCAAAACTTGCTGTGCTGGTGCAGACAGTGGCACCCGACATGCCTGCGTTGTCGTTTTCACCCGGGCACTCTTTGGGCAGGCGTAGCACGCAGAAACACCTAGATTGGAGATAAGCGCATTTTCCCAATGACCGCGACGAACATAGAAGATGCACAAGCTTCTTGCAATTGCGGCCGAACGGAAGGAGATATTTGCTCAAAACTTGCTGTGCTGGTGCAGACAGTGGCACCCGACATGCCTGCGTTGTCGTTTTCACCCGGGCACTCTTTGGGCGGGCGCAGCACGCAGAAACACCTAGATTGCAGATAAGCGCCTTTTCCCATTGACCACGACGAACAGAGAAGATGCACAAGCTTCTTGCCATTGCGGCCGAACGGAAGGAGATATTTGCTCAAAACTTGCTGTGCTGGTGCAGACAGTGGCACCCGACATGCCTGCGTTGTCGTTTTCACCCGGGCACTCTTTGGGCAGGCGCAGCACGCAGAAACAACTTGATTGCAGATAAGCGCCTTTTCCCATTGACCGCGACGAACATAAAAGATGCACAAGCTTCTTGTAATTTCGGCCGAACGAAAGGAGATATTTGCTCAAAACTTGCTGTGCTGGTGCAGACAGTGGCACCCGACATGCCTGCGTTGTCGTTTTCACCCGGGCACTCTTTGGGCAGGCGCAGCACGCAGAAACACCTAGATTGCAGATAAGCGCCTTTTCCCATTGACCGCGACGAACATAGAAGATGCACAAGCTTCTTGCAATTGTGGCCGAACGTAAGGAGATATTTGCTCAAAACTTGCTGTGCTGGTGCAGAGAGTGGCACCCGACATGCCTGCGTTGTCGTTTTCACCTGGGCACTCTTTGGGCTGGCGCAGCACGCAGAAACACGTAGATTGCTGATAAGCGCCTTTTCCCATTGACCGCGACGAACATAAAAGATGCACAAGCTTCTTGCAAATGCGGCCGAACGGAAGGAGATATTTGCTCAAAACTTGCTGTGCTGGTGCAGACAGTGGCACACGACATGCCTGCGTTGTCGTTTTCACCCGGGCACTCTTTGGGCAGGCGTAGCACGGAGAAACACCTAGATTGCAGATAAGCGCGTTTTCCCATTGACCGCGACGAACATAGAAGATGCACAAGATTCTTGCCATTGTAGCCGAACGGAAGGAGATATTTGCTCAAAACTTGCTGTGCTGGTGCAGACAGTGGCACCCGACATGCCTGCGTTGTCGTTTTCACCTGGGCACTCTTTGGGCAGGCGTAGCATGCAGAAACACCTAGATTGCAGATAAGCGCATTTTCCCATTGACCACAACGAACATAGAAGATGCACAAGCTTCTTGCAATTGCGGCCGAACGGAAGGAGATATTTGCTCAAAACTTGCTGTGCTGGTGCAGACAGTGGCACCCGACATGCCTGCGTTGTCGTTTTCACCCGGGCACTCTTTGGGCAGGCGCAGCACGCAGAAACACCTAGATTGCAGATAAGCGCCTTTTCCCATTGACCTCGTCGAACATAGAAGATGCACAAGCTTCTTGCAATTGTGGCCGAACGCAAGGAGATATTTGCTCAAAACTTGCTGTACTGGTGCAGACAGTGGCACCCGACATGCCTGCGTTGTCGTTTTCACCCGGGCACTCTTTGGGCAGGCGTAGCACGCAGAAACACCTAGATTGCAGATAAGCGCATTTTCCCATTGACCACGACGAACATAGAAGATGCACAAGCTTCTTGCAATTGCGGCCGAACGGAAGGAGATATTTGCTCAAAACTTGCTGTGCTGGTGCAGACAGTGACACCCGACATGCCTGCGTTGTCGTTTTCACCCGGGCACTCTTTGGGCAGGCGCAGCACGCAGAAACACCTAGATTGCAGATAAACGCCTTTTCCCATTGACCGCGACGAACATAGAAGATGCACAAGCTTCTTGCAATTGTGGCCGAACGGAAGGAGATATTTGCTCAAAAATTGCTGTGCTGGTGCAGACAGTGGCACCCGACATGCCTGCGTTGTCGTTTTCACCCGGGCACTCTTTGGGCAGGCGCAGCACGCAGAAACACCTAGATTGCAGATAAGCGCCTTTTCCCATTGACCGCGACGAAGATAGAAGATGCACAAGCTTCTTGCAATTGCGGCCGAATGGAAGGAGATATTTGCTCAAAACTTGCTGTGCTGGTGCAGACAGTGGCACACGACATGCCTGCGTTGTCGTTTTCACCCGCGCACTCTTTGGGCAGGCGCAGCACGCAGAAACACCTAGATTGCAGATAAGCGCCTTTTCCCATTGACCGCGACGAACATGGAAGATGCACAAGCTTATTGCAATTGCGGCCGAACGCAAGGAGATATTTGCTCAAAACTTGCTGTGCTGGTGCAGACAGTGGCACCCGACATGCCTGTGTTGTCGTTTTCACCCGGGCACTCTTTGGGCAGGCGTAGCACGCAGAAACACCTAGATTGCAGATAAGCGCATTTTCCCAATGACCGCGACGAACATAGAAGATGCACAAGCTTCTTGCAATTGCGGCCGAACGGAAGGAGATATTTGCTCAAAACTTGCTGTGCTGGTGCAGACAGTGGCACCCGACATGCCTGCGTTGTCGTTTTCACCCGGGCACTCTTTGGGCAGGCGTAGCACGCAGAAACACCTAGATTGGAGATAAGCGCCTTTTCCCAATGACCGCGACGAACATAGAAGATGCACAAGATTCTTGCAATTGCGGCCGAACGGAAGGAGATATTTGCTCAAAACTTGCTGTGCTGGTGCAGACAGTGGCACCCGACATGCCTGCGTTGTAGTTTTCAACCGGGCACTCTTTGGGCAGGCGTAGCACGCAGAAATACCTAGATTGCAGATAAGCGCATTTTCCCAATGACCGCGACGAACATAGAAGATGCACAAGCTTCTTGCAATTGCGGCCGAACGGAAGGAGATATTTGCTCAAAACTTGCTGTGCTGGTGCAGACAGTGGCACCCGACATGCCTGCGTTGTCGTTTTCACCCGGGCACTCTTTGGGCGGGCGCAGCACGCAGAAACACCTAGATTGCAGATAAGCGCCTTTTCCCATTGACCACGACGAACAGAGAAGATGCACAAGCTTCTTGCCATTGCGGCCGAACGGAAGGAGATATTTGCTCAAAACTTGCTGTGCTGGTGCAGACAGTGGCACCCGACATGCCTGCGTTGTCGTTTTCACCCGGGCACTCTTTGGGCGGGCGCAGCACGCAGAAACACCTAGATTGCAGATAAGCGCCTTTTCCCATTGACCGCGACGAACAGAGAAGATGCACAAGCTTCTTCCCATTGCGGCCTTACGGAAGGAGATATTTGCTCAAAACTTGCTGTGCTGGTGCAGACAGTGGCACCCGACATGCCTGCGTTGTCGTTTTCAAACGGGCACTCTTTGGGCGGGCGCAGCACGCAGAAACACCTAGATTGCAGATAAGCGCCTTTTCCCATTGACCGCGACGAACAGACATATGCACAAGCTTCTTGCCATTGCGGCCGAACGGAAGGAGATATTTGCTCAAAACTTGCTGTGCTGGTGCAGACAGTGGCACCCGACATGCTTGCATTGTCGTTTTCACCCGGGCACTCTTTGGGCGGGCGCAGCACGCAGAAACACCTAGATTGCAGATAAGCGCCTTTTCCCATTGACCGCGACGAACAGAGAAGATGCACAAGCTTCTTGCCATTGCGGCCGAACGGAAGGAGATATTTGCTAAAAACTTGCTGTGCTGGTGCAGACAGTGGCACCCGACATGCCTGCGTTGTCGTTTTCACCCGGGCACTCTTTGGGCGGGCGCAGCACGCAGAAACACCTAGATTGCAGATAAGCGCCTTTTCCCATTGACCGCGACGAACAGAGAAAATGCACAAGCTTCTTGCCATTGCGGCCGAACGGAAGGAGATATTTGCTCAAAACTTGCTGTGCTGGTGCAGACAGTGGCACCCGACATGCCTGCGTTGTCGTTTTCACCCGGGCACTCTTTGGGTGGGCGCAGCACGCAGAAACACCTAGATTGCAGATAAGCGCCTTTTCCCATTGACCGCGACGAACAGAGAAAATGCACAAGCTTCTTGCCATTGCGGCCGAACGGAAGGAGATATTTGCTCAAAACTTGCTGTGCTGGTGCAGTCAGTGGCACCCGACATGCCTGCGTTGTCGTTGTCACCCGGGCACTCTTTGGGCGGGCGCAGCACGCAGAAACACCTAGATTGCAGATAAGCGCCTTTTCCCATTGACCGCGACGAACAGAGAAGATGCACAAGCTTCTTGCCATTGCGGCCGAACGGAAGGAGATATTTGCTCAAAACTTGCTGTGCTGGTGCAGTCAGTGGCACCCGACATGCCTGCGTTGTCGTTGTCACCCGGGCACTCTTTGGGCGGGCGCAGCACGCAGAAACACCTAGATTGCAGATAAGCGCCTTTTCCCATTGACCGCGACGAACAGAGAAGATGCACAAGCTTCTTGCCATTGCGGCCGAACGGAAGGAGATATTTGCTCAAAACTTGCTGTGCTGGTGCAGACAGTGGCACCCGACATGCCTGCGTTGTCGTTTTCACCCGGGCACTCTTTGGGCGGGCGCAGCACGCAGAAACACCTAGATTGCAGATAAGCGCCTTTTCCCATTGACCGCGACGAACAGAGAAGATGCACAAGCTTCTTGCCATTGCGGCCGAACGGAATTAGATATTTTCTCAAAACTTGCTGTGCTGGTGCAGACAGTGGCACCCGACATGCCTGCGTTGTCGTTTTCACCCGGGCACTCTTTGGGCGGGCGCAGCACGCAGAAAAACCTAGATTGCAGATAAGCGCCTTTTCCCATTGACCGCGACGAACAGAGAAGATGCACAAGCTTCTTGCCATTGCGGCCGAACGGAATTAGATATTTTCTCAAAACTTGCTGTGCTTTTGCAGACAGTGGCACCCGACATGCCTGCGTTGTCGTTTTCACCCGGGCACTCTTTAGGCGGGCGCAGCACGCAGAAACACCTAGATTGCAGATAAGCGCCTTTTCCCATCGACCGCGACGAACAGAGAAGATGGACAAGCTTCTTGCCATTGCGGCAGAACGGAAGGAGATATTTGCTCAAAACTTGCTGTGCTTGTGCAGACAGTGGCACCCGACATGCCTGCGTTGTCGGTTTCACCCGGGCACTCTTTGGGCGGGCGCAGCACGCAGAAACACCTAGATTGCAGATAAGCGCCTTTTCCCTTTGACCGCGACGAACAGAGAAGATGCACAAGCTTCTTGCCATTGCGGCCGAACGGAAGGAGATATTTGCTCAAAACTTGCTGTGCTGGTGCAGACAGTGGCACCCGACATGCCTGCGTTGTCGTTTTCACCCGGGCATTCTTTTGGCGGGCGCAGCAGGCAGAAACACCTAGATTGCAGAAAAGCGCCTTTTCCCATTGACCGCGACGAACAGAGAAGATGCACAAGCTTCTTGCCATTGCGGCCGAACGGAAGGAGATATTTGCTCAAAACTTGCTGTGCTGGTGCAGACAGTGGCACCCGACATGCCTGCATTGTCGTTTTCAAACGGGCACTCTTTGGGCGGGCGCAGCACGCAGAAACACCTAGATTGCAGATAAGCGCCTTTTCCCATTGACCGCGACGAACAGAGAAGATGCACAAGCTTCTTGCCATTGCGGCCGAACGGAAGGAGATATTTGCTCAAAACTTGCTGTGCTGGTGCAGTCAGTGGCACCCGACATGCCTGCGTTGTCGTTGTCACCCGGGCACTCTTTGGGCGGGCGCAGCACGCAGAAACACCTAGATTGCAGATAAGCGCCTTTTCCCATTGACCGCGACGAACAGAGAAGATGCACAAGCTTCTTGCCATTGCGGCCGAACGGAAGGAGATATTTGCTCAAAACTTGCTGTGCTGGTGCAGACAGTGGCACCCGACATGCCTGCGTTGTCGTTTTCACCCGGGCACTCTTTGGGCGGGCGCAGCACGCAGAAACACCTAGATTGCAGATAAGCGCCTTTTCCCATTGACCGCGACGAACAGAGAAGATGCACAAGCTTCTTGCCATTGCGGCCGAACGGAATTAGATATTTTCTCAAAACTTGCTGTGCTGGTGCAGACAGTGGCACCCGACATGCCTGCGTTGTCGTTTTCACCCGGGCACTCTTTGGGCGGGCGCAGCACGCAGAAAAACCTAGATTGCAGATAAGCGCCTTTTCCCATTGACCGCGACGAACAGAGAAGATGCACAAGCTTCTTGCCATTGCGGCCGAACGGAAGGAGATATTTGCTCAAAACTTGCTGTGCTTTTGCAGACAGTGGCACCCGACATGCCTGCGTTGTCGTTTTCACCCGGGCACTCTTTAGGCGGGCGCAGCACGCAGAAACACCTAGATTGCAGATAAGCGCCTTTTCCCATCGACCGCGACGAACAGAGAAGATGGACAAGCTTCTTGCCATTGCGGCAGAACGGAAGGAGATATTTGCTCAAAACTTGCTGTGCTTGTGCAGACAGTGGCACCCGACATGCCTGCGTTGTCGGTTTCACCCGGGCACTCTTTGGGCGGGCGCAGCACGCAGAAACACCTAGATTGCAGATAAGCGCCTTTTCCCTTTGACCGCGACGAACAGAGAAGATGCACAAGCTTCTTGCCATTGCGGCCGAACGGAAGGAGATATTTGCTCAAAACTTGCTGTGCTGGTGCAGACAGTGGCACCCGACATGCCTGCGTTGTCGTTTTCACCCGGGCATTCTTTTGGCGGGCGCAGCAGGCAGAAACACCTAGATTGCAGAAAAGCGCCTTTTCCCATTGACCGCGACGAACAGAGAAGATGCACAAGCTTCTTGCCATTGCGGCCGAACGGAAGGAGATATTTGCTCAAAACTTGCTGTGCTGGTGCAGACAGTGGCACCCGACATGCCTGCATTGTCGTTTTCAAACGGGCACTCTTTGGGCGGGCGCAGCACGCAGAAACACCTAGATTGCAGATAAGCGCCTTTTCCCATTGGCCGCGACGAACAGAGAAGATGCACAAGCTTCTTGCCATTGCGGCCGAAAGGAAGGAGATATTTGCTCAAAACTTGCTGTGCTGGTGCAGACAGTGGCACCCGACATGCCTGCGTTGTCGTTTTCAAACGGGCACTCTTTGGGCGGGCGCAGCACGCAGAAACACCTAGATTGCAGATAAGCGCCTTTTCCCATTGACCGCGACGAACAGAGAAGATGCACAAGCTTCTTGCCATTGCGGCCGAACGGAAGGAGATATTTGCTCAAAACTTGCTGTGCTGGTGCAGACAGTGGCACCCGACATGCCTGCGTTGTCGTTTTCACCCGGGCACTCTTTGGGCGGGCGCAGCACGCAGAAACACCTAGATTGCAGATAAGCGCCTTTTCCCATTGACCGCGACGAACAGAGAAGATGCACAAGCTTCTTTACATTGCGGCCGAACGGAAGGAGATATTTGCTCAAAACTTGCTGTGCTGGTGCAGACAGTGGCACATGACATGCCTGCGTTGTCGTTTTCACCCGGGCACTCTTTGGGCGGGCGCAGCACGCAGAAACACCTAGATTGCAGATAAGCGCCTTTTCCCATTGACCGCGACGAACAGAGAAGATGCACAAGCTTCTTTCCATTGCGGCCGAACGGAAGGAGATATTTGCTCAAAACTTGCTGTGCTGGTGCAGACAGTGGCACCCGACATGCCTGCGTTGTCGTTTTCACCCGGGCACTCTTTGGGCGGGCGCAGCACGCAGAAACACCTAGATTGCAGAAAAGCGCCTTTTCCCATTGACCGCGACGAACAGAGAAGATGCACAAGCTTCTTGCCATTGCGGCCGAACGGAAGGAGATATTTGCTCAAAACTTGCTGTGCTGGTGCAGACAGTGACACCCGACATGCCTGCGTTGTCGTTTTCACCCGGGCACTCTTTGGGCGGGCGCAGCACGCAGAAACACCTAGATTGCAGATAAGCGCCTTTTCCCATTGACCGCGACGAAAAGAGAAGATGCACAAGCTTCTTGCCATTGCGGCCGAACGGAAGGAGATATTTGCTCAAAACTTGCTGTGCTGGTGCAGACAGTGGCACCCGACATGCCTGCGTTGTCGTTTTCACCCGGGCACTCTTTGGGCGGGCGCAGCACGCAGAAACACCTGGATTGCAGATAAGCGCCTTTTCCCATTGACCGCGACGAACAGAGAAGATGCACAAGCTTCTTGCCATTGCGGCCGAACGGAAGGAGATATTTGCTCAAAACTTGCTGTGCTGGTGCAGACAGTGGAACCCGACATGCCTGCGTTGTTGTTTTCACCCGGGCACTCTTTGGGCGGGCGCAGCACGCAGAAACACCTAGATTGCAGATAAGCGCCTTTTCCCATTGACCGCGACGAACAGAGAAGATGCACAAGCTTCTTGCCATTGCGGCCGAACGGAAGGAGATATTTGCTCAAAACTTGCTGTGCTGGTGCAGACAGTGGCACCCGACATGCCTGCGTTGTCGTTTTCACCCGGGCACTCTTTGGGCGGGCGCAGCACGCAGAAACACCTAGATTGCAGATAAGCGCCTTTTCCCATTGACCGCGACGAACAGAGAAGATGCACAAGCTTCTTTCCATTGCGGCCGAACGGAAGGAGATATTTGCTCAAAACTTGCTGTGCTGGTCCAGACAGTGGCACATGACATGCCTGAGTTGTCGTTTTCACCCGGGCACTCTTTGGGCGGGCGCAGCACGCAGAAACACCTAGATTGCAGATAAGCGCCTTTTCCCATTGACCGCGACAAACAGAGAATATGCACAAGCTTCTTGCCATTGCGGCCGAACGGAAGGAGATATTTGCTCAAAACTTGCTGTGCTGGTGCAGACAGTGGCACCCGACATGCCTGCGTTGTCGTTTTCACCCGGGCACTCTTTGGGCGGGCGCAGCACGCAGAAACACCTAGATTGCAGATAAGCGCCTTTTCCCATTGACCGCGACGAACAGAGAAGATGCACAAGCTTCTTGCCATTGCGGCCGAACGGAAGGAGATATTTGCTTAAAACTTTCTGTGCTGGTGCAGACACTGGCACCCGACATGCCTGCGTTGTCGTTTTCACCCGGGCACTCTTTGGGCGGGCGCAGCACGCAGAAACACCTAGATTGCAGATAAGCGCCTTTTCCCATTGACCGCGACGAACAGAGAATATGCACAAGCTTCTTGCCATTGCGGCCGAACGGAAGGAGATATTTGCTCAAAACTTGCTGTGCTGGTGCAGACAGTGGCACCCGACATGCCTGCGTTGTCGTTTTCACCCGGGCACTCTTTGGGCGGGCGCAGCACGCAGAAACACCTAGATTGCAGATAAGCGCCTTTTCCCATTGACCGCGACGAACAGAGCAGATGCACAAGCTTCTTGCCATTGCGGCCGAACGGAAGGAGATATTTGCTTAAAACTTTCTGTGCTGGTGCAGACACTGGCACCCGACATGCCTGCGTTGTCGTTTTCACCCGGGCACTCTTTGGGCGGGCGCAGCACGCAGAAACACCTAGATTGCAGATAAGCGCCTTTTCCCATTGACCGCGACGAACAGAGAAGATGCACAAGCTTCTTGCCATTGCGGCCGAACGGAAGGAGATATTTGCTCAAAACTTGCTGTGCTGGTGCAGACAGTGGCACCCGACATGACTGCGTTGTCGTTTTCACCCGGGCACTCTTTGGGCGGGCGCAGCACGCAGAAACACCTAGATTGCAGATAAGCGCCTTTTCCCATTGACCGCGACGAACAGAGAAGATGCACAAGCTTCTTGCCATTGCGGCCGAACGGAAGGAGATATTTGCTCAAAACTTGCTGTGCTTTTGCAGACAGTGGCACCCGACATGCCTGCGTTGTCGTTTTCACCCGGGCACTCTTTAGGCGGGCGCAGCACGCAGAAACACCTAGATTGCAGATAAGCGCCTTTTCCCATCGACCGCGACGAACAGAGAAGATGGACAAGCTCCTTGCCATTGCGGCAGAACGGAAGGAGATATTTGCTCAAAACTTGCTGTGCTTGTGCAGACAGTGGCACCCGACATGCCTGCGTTGTCGTTTTCACCCGGGCACTCTTTGGGCGGGCGCAGCACGCAGAAACACCTAGATTGCAGATAAGCGCCTTTTCCCTTTGACCGCGACGAACAGAGAAGATGCACAAGCTTCTTGCCATTGCGGCCGAACGGAAGGAGATATTTGCTCAAAACTTGCTGTGCTGGTGCAGACAGTGGCACCCGACATGCCTGCGTTGTCGTTTTCACCCGGGCATTCTTTTGGCGGGCGCAGCAGGCAGAAACACCTAGATTGCAGAAAAGCGCCTTTTCCCATTGACCGCGACGAACAGAGAAGATGCACAAGCTTCTTGCCATTGCGGCCGAACGGAAGGAGATATTTGCTCAAAACTTGCTGTGCTGGTGCAGACAGTGGCACCCGACATGCCTGCATTGTCGTTTTCAAACGGGCACTCTTTGGGCGGGCGCAGCACGCAGAAACACCTAGATTGCAGATAAGCGCCTTTTCCCATTGGCCGCGACGAACAGAGAAGATGCACAAGCTTCTTGCCATTGCGGCCGAAAGGAAGGAGATATTTGCTCAAAACTTGCTGTGCTGGTGCAGACAGTGGCACCCGACATGCCTGCGTTGTCGTTTTCAAACGGGCACTCTTTGGGCGGGCGCAGCACGCAGAAACACCTAGATTGCAGATAAGCGCCTTTTCCCATTGACCGCGACGAACAGAGAAGATGCACAAGCTTCTTGCCATTGCGGCCGAACGGAAGGAGATATTTGCTCAAAACTTGCTGTGCTGGTGCAGACAGTGGCACCCGACATGCCTGCGTTGTCGTTTTCACCCGGGCACTCTTTGGGCGGGCGCAGCACGCAGAAACACCTAGATTGCAGATAAGCGCCTTTTCCCATTGACCGCGACGAACAGAGAAGATGCACAAGCTTCTTTACATTGCGGCCGAACGGAAGGAGATATTTGCTCAAAACTTGCTGTGCTGGTGCAGACAGTGGCACATGACATGCCTGCGTTGTCGTTTTCACCCGGGCACTCTTTGGGCGGGCGCAGCAGGCAGAAACACCTAGATTGCAGATAAGCGCCTTTTCCCATTGACCGCGACGAACAGAGAAGATGCACAAGCTTCTTTCCATTGCGGCCGAACGGAAGGAGATATTTGCTCAAAACTTGCTGTGCTGGTGCAGACAGTGGCACCCAACATGCCTGCGTTGTCGTTTTCACCCGGGCACTCTTTGGGCGGGCGCAGCACGCAGAAACACCTAGATTGCAGAAAAGCGCCTTTTCCCATTGACCGCGACGAACAGAGAAGATGCACAAGCTTCTTGCCATTGCGGCCGAACGGAAGGAGATATTTGCTCAAAACTTGCTGTGCTGGTGCAGACAGTGACACCCGACATGCCTGCGTTGTCGTTTTCACCCGGGCACTCTTTGGGCGGGCGCAGCACGCAGAAACACCTAGATTGCAGATAAGCGCCTTTTCCCATTGACCGCGACGAACAGAGAAGATGCACAAGCTTCTTGCCATTGCGGCCGAACGGAAGGAGATATTTGCTCAAAACTTGCTGTGCTGGTGCAGACAGTGGCACCCGACATGCCTGCGTTGTCGTTTTCACCCGGGCACTCTTTGGGCGGGCGCAGCACGCAGAAACACCTGGATTGCAGATAAGCGCCTTTTCCCATTGACCGCGACGAACAGAGAAGATGCACAAGCTTCTTGCCATTGCGGCCGAACGGAAGGAGATATTTGCTCAAAACTTGCTGTGCTGGTGCAGACAGTGGAACCCGACATGCCTGCGTTGTCGTTTTCACCCGGGCACTCTTTGGGCGGGCGCAGCACGCAGAAACACCTAGATTGCAGATAAGCGCCTTTTCCCATTGACCGCGACGAACAGAGAAGATGCACAAGCTTCTTGCCATTGCGGCCGAACGGAAGGAGATATTTGCTCAAAACTTGCTGTGCTGGTGCAGACAGTGGCACCCGACATGCCTGCGTTGTCGTTTTCACCCGGGCACTCTTTGGGCGGGCGCAGCACGCAGAAACACCTAGATTGCAGATAAGCGCCTTTTCCCATTGACCGCGACGAACAGAGAAGATGCACAAGCTTCTTTCCATTGCGGCCGAACGGAAGGAGATATTTGCTCAAAACTTGCTGTGCTGGTCCAGACAGTGGCACATGACATGCCTGAGTTGTCGTTTTCACCCGGGCACTCTTTGGGCGGGCGCAGCACGCAGAAACACCTAGATTGCAGATAAGCGCCTTTTCCCATTGACCGCGACGAACAGAGAATATGCACAAGCTTCTTGCCATTGCGGCCGAACGGAAGGAGATATTTGCTCAAAACTTGCTGTGCTGGTGCAGACAGTGGCACCCGACATGCCTGCGTTGTCGTTTTCACCCGGGCACTCTTTGGGCGGGCGCAGCACGCAGAAACACCTAGATTGCAGATAAGCGCCTTTTCCCATTGACCGCGACGAACAGAGAAGATGCACAAGCTTCTTGCCATTGCGGCCGAACGGAAGGAGATATTTGCTTAAAACTTTCTGTGCTGGTGCAGACACTGGCACCCGACATGCCTGCGTTGTCGTTTTCACCCGGGCACTCTTTGGGCGGGCGCAGCACGCAGAAACACCTAGATTGCAGATAAGCGCCTTTTCCCATTGACCGCGACGAACAGAGAATATGCACAAGCTTCTTGCCATTGCGGCCGAACGGAAGGAGATATTTGCTCAAAACTTGCTGTGCTGGTGCAGACAGTGGCACCCGACATGCCTGCGTTGTCGTTTTCACCCGGGCACTCTTTGGGCGGGCGCAGCACGCAGAAACACCTAGATTGCAGATAAGCGCCTTTTCCCATTGACCGCGACGAACAGAGAAGATGCACAAGCTTCTTGCCATTGCGGCCGAACGGAAGGAGATATTTGCTCAAAACTTTCTGTGCTGGTGCAGACACTGGCACCCGACATGCCTGCGTTGTCGTTTTCACCCGGGCACTCTTTGGGCGGGCGCAGCACGCAGAAACACCTAGATTGCAGATAAGCGCCTTTTCCCATTGACCGCGACGAACAGAGAAGATGCACAAGCTTCTTGCCATTGCGGCCGAACGGAAGGAGATATTTGCTCAAAACTTGCTGTGCTGGTGCAGACAGTGGCACCCGACATGCCTGCGTTGTCGTTTTCACCCGGGCACTCTTTGGGCGGGCGCAGCACGCAGAAAACCCTAGATTGCAGATAAGCGCCTTTTCCCATTGACCGCGACGAACAGAGAAGATGCACAAGCTTCTTGCAATTGCGGCCGAACGGAAGGAGATATTTGCTCAAAACTTGCTGTGCTGGTGCAGACAGTGGCACCCGACATGCCTGCGTTGTCGTTTTCACCCGGACACTCTTTGGGCGGGCGCAGCCCGCAGAAACACCTAGATTGCAGATAAGCGCCTTTTCCCATTGACCGCGACGAACAGAGAAGATGGACAAGCTTCTTGCCATTGCGGCAGAACGGAAGGAGATATTTGCTCAAAACTTGCTGTGCTTGTGCAGACAGTGGCACCCGACATGCCTGCGTTGTCGTTTTCACCCGGGCACTCTTTGGGCGGGCGCAGCACGCAGAAACACCTAGATTGCAGATAAGCGCCTTTTCCCTTTGACCGCGACGAACAGAGAAGATGCACAAGCTTCTTGCCATTGCGGCCGAACGGAAGGAGATATTTGCTCAAAACTTGCTGTGCTGGTGCAGACAGTGGCACCCGACATGCCTGCGTTGTCGTTTTCACCCGGGCACTCTTTGGGCGGGCGCAGCAGGCAGAAACACCTAGATTGCAGAAAAGCGCCTTTTCTTATTGACCGCGACGAACAGAGAAGATGCACAAGCTTCTTGCCATTGCGGCCGAACGGAAGGAGATATTTGCTCAAAACTTGCTGTGCTGGTGCAGACAGTGGCACCCGACATGCCTGCGTTGTCGTTTTCACCCGGACACTCTTTGGGCGGGCGCAGCCCGCAGAAACACCTAGATTGCAGATAAGCGCCTTTTCCCATTGACCGCGACGAACAGAGAAGATGCACAAGCTTCTTCCCATTGCGGCCGAACGGAAGGAGATATTTGCTCACAACTTGCTGTGCTGGTGCAGACAGTGGCACCCGACATGCCTGCGTTGTCGTTTTCACCCGGGCACTCTTTGGGCGGGCGCAGCACGCAGAAACACCTAGATTGCAGATAAGCGCCTTTTCCCATTGACCGCGACGAACAGAGAAGATGCACAAGCTTCTTGCCATTGCGGCCGAACGGAAGGAGATATTTTCTCAAAACTTGCTGTGCTGGTGCAGACAGTGGCACCAGACATGCCTGCGTTGTCGTTTTCACCCAGGCACTCTTTGGGCGGGCGCAGCACGCAGAAACACCTAGATTGCAGATAAGCGCCTTTTCCCATTGACCGCGACGAACAGAGAAGATGCACAAGCTTCTTGCCATTGCGGCCGAACGGAAGGAGATATTTGCTCAAAACTTGCTGTGCTGGTGCAGACAGTGGCACCCGACATGCCTGCGTTGTCGTTTTCACCCGGGCACTCTTTGGGCGGGCGCAGCACGCAGAAACACCTAGATTGCAGATAAGCGCCTTTTCCCATTGACCGCGACGAACAGAGAAGATGCACAAGCTTCTTGCCATTGCGGCCGAACGGAAGGAGATATTTGCTCAAAACTTGCTGTGCTGGTGCAGACAGTGGCACCCGACATGCCTGCGTTGTCGTTTTCACCCGGGCACTCTTTGGGCGGGCGCAGCATGCAGAAACACCTAGATTGCAGATAAGCGCCTTTTCCCATTGACCGCGACGAACAGAGAAGATGCACAAGCTTCTTGCCAATGCGGCAGAACGGAAGGAGATATTTGCTCAAAACTTGCTGTGCTGGTGCAGACAGTGGCACCCGACATGCCTGCGTTGTCGTTTTCACCCGGGCACTCTTTGGGCGGGCGCAGCACGCAGAAACACCTAGATTGCAGATAAGCGCTTTTTCCCATTGACCGCGACGAACAGAGAAGATGCACAAGCTTCTTTCCATTGCGGCCGAACGGAAGGAGATATTTGCTCAAAACTTGCTGTGCTGGTCCAGACAGTGGCACATGACATGCCTGAGTTGTCGTTTTCACCCGGGCACTCTTTGGGCGGGCGCAGCACGCAGAAACACCTAGATTGCAGATAAGCGCCTTTTCCCATTGACCGCGACGAACAGAGAATATGCACAAGCTTCTTGCCATTGCGGCCGAACGGAAGGAGATATTTGCTCAAAACTTGCTGTGCTGGTGCAGACAGTGGCACCCGACATGCCTGCGTTGTCGTTTTCACCCGGGCACTCTTTGGGCGGGCGCAGCACGCAGAAACACCTAGATTGCAGATAAGCGCCTTTTCCCATTGACCGCGACGAACAGAGAAGATGCACAAGCTTCTTGCCATTGCGGCCGAACGGAAGGAGATATTTGCTTAAAACTTTCTGTGCTGGTGCAGACACTGGCACCCGACATGCCTGCGTTGTCGTTTTCACCCGGGCACTCTTTGGGCGGGCGCAGCACGCAGAAACACCTAGATTGCAGATAAGCGCCTTTTCCCATTGACCGCGACGAACAGAGAATATGCACAAGCTTCTTGCCATTGCGGCCGAACGGAAGGAGATATTTGCTCAAAACTTGCTGTGCTGGTGCAGACAGTGGCACCCGACATGCCTGCGTTGTCGTTTTCACCCGGGCACTCTTTGGGCGGGCGCAGCACGCAGAAACACCTAGATTGCAGATAAGCGCCTTTTCCCATTGACCGCGACGAACAGAGAAGATGCACAAGCTTCTTGCCATTGCGGCCGAACGGAAGGAGATATTTGCTCAAAACTTTCTGTGCTGGTGCAGACACTGGCACCCGACATGCCTGCGTTGTCGTTTTCACCCGGGCACTCTTTGGGCGGGCGCAGCACGCAGAAACACCTAGATTGCAGATAAGCGCCTTTTCCCATTGACCGCGACGAACAGAGAAGATGCACAAGCTTCTTGCCATTGCGGCCGAACGGAAGGAGATATTTGCTCAAAACTTGCTGTGCTGGTGCAGACAGTGGCACCCGACATGCCTGCGTTGTCGTTTTCACCCGGGCACTCTTTGGGCGGGCGCAGCACGCAGAAAACCCTAGATTGCAGATAAGCGCCTTTTCCCATTGACCGCGACGAACAGAGAAGATGCACAAGCTTCTTGCAATTGCGGCCGAACGGAAGGAGATATTTGCTCAAAACTTGCTGTGCTGGTGCAGACAGTGGCACCCGACATGCCTGCGTTGTCGTTTTCACCCGGACACTCTTTGGGCGGGCGCAGCCCGCAGAAACACCTAGATTGCAGATAAGCGCCTTTTCCCATTGACCGCGACGAACAGAGAAGATGGACAAGCTTCTTGCCATTGCGGCAGAACGGAAGGAGATATTTGCTCAAAACTTGCTGTGCTTGTGCAGACAGTGGCACCCGACATGCCTGCGTTGTCGTTTTCACCCGGGCACTCTTAGGGCGGGCGCAGCACGCAGAAACACCTAGATTGCAGATAAGCGCCTTTTCCCTTTGACCGCGACGAACAGAGAAGATGCACAAGCTTCTTGCCATTGCGGCCGAACGGAAGGAGATATTTGCTCAAAACTTGCTGTGCTGGTGCAGACAGTGGCACCCGACATGCCTGCGTTGTCGTTTTCACCCGGGCACTCTTTGGGCGGGCGCAGCAGGCAGAAACACCTAGATTGCAGAAAAGCGCCTTTTCTTATTGACCGCGACGAACAGAGAAGATGCACAAGCTTCTTGCCATTGCGGCCGAACGGAAGGAGATATTTGCTCAAAACTTGCTGTGCTGGTGCAGACAGTGGCACCCGACATGCCTGCGTTGTCGTTTTCACCCGGACACTCTTTGGGCGGGCGCAGCCCGCAGAAACACCTAGATTGCAGATAAGCGCCTTTTCCCATTGACCGCGACGAACAGAGAAGATGCACAAGCTTCTTCCCATTGCGGCCGAACGGAAGGAGATATTTGCTCACAACTTGCTGTGCTGGTGCAGACAGTGGCACCCGACATGCCTGCGTTGTCGTTTTCACCCGGGCACTCTTTGGGCGGGCGCAGCACGCAGAAACACCTAGATTGCAGATAAGCGCCTTTTCCCATTGACCGCGACGAACAGAGAAGATGCACAAGCTTCTTGCCATTGCGGCCGAACGGAAGGAGATATTTTCTCAAAACTTGCTGTGCTGGTGCAGACAGTGGCACCAGACATGCCTGCGTTGTCGTTTTCACCCAGGCACTCTTTGGGCGGGCGCAGCACGCAGAAACACCTAGATTGCAGATAAGCGCCTTTTCCCATTGACCGCGACGAACAGAGAAGATGCACAAGCTTCTTGCCATTGCGGCCGAACGGAAGGAGATATTTGCTCAAAACTTGCTGTGCTGGTGCAGACAGTGGCACCCGACATGCCTGCGTTGTCGTTTTCACCCGGGCACTCTTTGGGCGGGCGCAGCACGCAGAAACACCTAGATTGCAGATAAGCGCCTTTTCCCATTGACCGCGACGAACAGAGAAGATGCACAAGCTTCTTGCCATTGCGGCCGAACGGAAGGAGATATTTGCTCAAAACTTGCTGTGCTGGTGCAGACAGTGGCACCCGACATGCCTGCGTTGTCGTTTTCACCCGGCACTCTTTGGGCGGGCGCAGCATGCAGAAACACCTAGATTGCAGATAAGCGCCTTTTCCCATTGACCGCGACGAACAGAGAAGATGCACAAGCTTCTTGCCAATGCGGCAGAACGGAAGGAGATATTTGCTCAAAACTTGCTGTGCTGGTGCAGACAGTGGCACCCGACATGCCTGCGTTGTCGTTTTCACCCGGGCACTCTTTGGGCGGGCGCAGCACGCAGAAACACCTAGATTGCAGATAAGCGCTTTTTCCCATTGACCGCGACGAACAGAGAAGATGCACAAGCTTCTTGCCATTGCGGCCGAACGGAAGGAGATATTTGCTCAAAACTTGCTGTGCTGGTGCAGACAGTGGCACCCGACATGCCTGCGTTGTCGTTTTCACCCGGCACTCTTTGGGCGGGGGCAGCACGCAGAAACACCTAGATTGCAGATAAGCGCCTTTTCCCATTGACCGCGACGAACACAGAAGATGCACAAGCTTCTTGCCATTGCGGCCGAACGGAAGGAGATATTTGCTCAAAACTTGCTGTGCTGGTGCAGACAGTGGCACCCGACATGCTTGCATTGTCGCTTTCACCCGGGCACTCTTTGGGCGGGCGCAGCACGCAGAAACACCTAGATTGCAGATAAGCGCCTTTTCCCATTGACCGCGACGAACAGAGAAGATGCACAAGCTTCTTGCCATTGCGGCCGAACGGAAGGAGATATTTGCTCAAAACTTGCTGTGCTGGTGCAGACAGTGGCACCCGACATGCCTGCGTTGTCGTTTTCACCCGGGCACTCTTTGGGCGGGCGCAGCACGCAGAAACACCTAGATTGCAGATAAGCGCCTTTTCCCATTGACCGCGACGAACAGAGAAGATGCACAAGCTTCTTGCCGTTGCGGCAGAACGGAAGGAGATATTTGCTCAAAACTTGCTGTGCTGGTGCAGACAGTGGCACCCGACATGCCTGCGTTGTCGTTTTCACCCGGGCACTCTTTGGGCGGGCGCAGCACGCAGAAACACCTAGATTGCAGAAAAGCGCTTTTTCCCATTGACCGCGACGAACAGAGAAGATGCACAAGCTTCTTGCCATTGCGGCCGAACGGAAGGAGATATTTGCTCAAAACTTGCTGTGCTGGTGCAGACAGTGGCACCCGACATGCCTGCGTTGTCGTTTTCACCCGGGCACTCTTTGGGCGGGCGCAGCACGCAGAAACAAATAGATTGCAGATAAGCGCCTTTTCCCATTGACCGCGACGAACACAGAAGATGCACAAGCTTCTTGCCATTGCGGCCGAACGGAAGGAGATATTTGCTCAAAACTTGCTGTGCTGGTGCAGACAGTGGCACCCGACATGCCTGCGTTGTCGTTTTCACCCGGGCACTCTTTGGGCGGGCGCATCACGCAGAAACACCTAGATTGCAGATAAGCGCCTTTTCCCATTGACCGCGACGAACAGAGAAGATGCACAAGCTTCTTGCCATTGCGGCCGAACGGAAGGAGATATTTGCTCAAAACTTGCTGTGCTGGTGCAGACAGTGGCACCCGACATGCCTGAGTTGTCGTTTTCACCCGGGCACTCTTTGGGCGGGCGCAGCACGCAGAAACACCTAGATTGCAGATAAGCGCCTTTTCCCATTGACCGCGACGAACAGAGAAGATGCACAAGCTTCTTCCCATTGCGGCCGAACGGAAGGAGATATTTGCTCAAAACTTGCTGTGCTGGTGCAGACAGTGGCACCCGACATGCATGCAATGTCATTTTCACCCGGGCACTCTTTGGACGGGCGCAGCACGCAGAAACACCTAGATTGCAGATAAGCGCCTTTTCCCATTGACCGCGACGAACAGAGAAGATGCACAAGCTTCTTGCCATTGCGGCCGAACGGAAGGAGATATTTGCTCAAAACTTGCTGTGCTGGTGCAGACAGTGGCACCCGACTTGCCTGCGTTGTCGTTTTCACTCGGGCACTCTTTGGGCGGGCGCAGCACGCAGAAACACCTAGATTGCAGATAAGCGCCTTTTCCCATTGACCGCGACGAACAGAGAAGATGCACAAGCTTCTTGCCATTGCGGCCGAACGGAAGGAGATATTTGCTCAACACTTACTGTGCTGGTGCAGACAGTGGCACCCGACATGCCTGCTTTGTCGTTTTCACCCGGTGACTCTTTGGGCGGGCGCAGCCCGCAGAAACACCTAGATTGCAGATAAGCGCCTTTTCCCATTGACCGCGACGAACAGAGAAGATGCACAAGCTTCTTGCCATTGCGGCCGAACGGAAGGAGATATTTGCTCAAAACTTGCTGTGCTGGTGCAGACAGTGGCACCCGACTTGCCTGCGTTGTCGTTTTCACCCGGGCACTCTTTGGGCGGGCGCAGCACGCAGAAACACCTAGATTGCAGATAAGCGCCTTTTCCCATTGACCGCGACGAACAGAGAAGATGCACAAGCTTCTTTCCATTGCGGCCGAACGGAAGGAGATATTTGCTCAAAACTTGCTGTGCTGGTGCAGACAGTGGCACCCGACATGCCTGCGTTGTCGTTTTCACCCGGGCACTCTTTGGGCGGGCGCAGCACGCAGAAACACCTAGATTGCAGATAAGCGCCTTTTCCCATTGACCGCGACGAACAGAGAAGATGCACAAGCTTCTTGCCATTGCGGCCGAACGGAAGGAGATATTTGCTCAAAACTTGCTGTGCTGGTGCAGACAGTGGCACCCGACATGCCTGCGTTGTCGTTTTCACCCGGGCACTCTTTGGGCGGGCGCAGCCCGCAGAAACACCTAGATTGCAGATAAGCGCCTTTTCCCATTGACCGCGACGAACAGAGAAGATGCACAAGCTTCTTGCCATTGCGGCCGAACGGAAGGAGATATTTGCTCAAAACTTGCTGTGCTGGTGCAGACAGTGGCACCCGACATGCCTGCGTTGTCGTTTTCACCCGCGCACTCTTTGGGCGGGCGCAGCACGCAGAAACACCTAGATTGCAGATAAGCGCCTTTTCCCATTGACCGCGACGAACAGAGAAGATGCACAAGCTTCTTGCCATTGCGGCCGAACGGAAGGAGATATTTGCTCAAAACTTGCTGTGCTGGTGCAGACAGTGGCACCCGACATACCTGCGTTGTCGTTTTCACCCGGGCACTCTTTGGGCGGGCGCAGCACGCAGAAACACCTAGATTGCAGATAAGCGCCTTTTCCCATTGACTGCGACGAACAGAGAAGATGCACAAGCTTCTTGCCATTGCGGCCGAACGGAAGGAGATATTTGCTCAAAACTTGCTGTGCTGGTGCAGACAGTGGCACCCGACATGCCTGCGTTGTCGTTTTCACCCGGGAACTCTTTGGGCGGGCGCAGCACGCAGAAACACCTAGATTGCAGATAAGCGCCTTTTCCCATTGACCGCGACGAACAGAGAAGATGCACAAGCTTCTTGCCATTGCGGCCGAACGGAAGGAGATATTTGCTCAAAACTTGCTGTGCTGGTGCACACAGTGGCACCCGACATGCCTGCGTTGTCGTTTTCACCCGGGCACTCTTTGGGCGGGCGCAGCACGCAGAAAAACCTAGATTGCAGATAAGCGCCTTTTCCCATTGACCGCGACGAACAGAGAAGATGCACAAGCTTCTTTCCATTGCGGCCGAACGGAAGGAGATATTTGCTCAAAACTTGCTGTGCTGGTGCAGACAGTGGCACCCGACATGCCTGCGTTGTCGTTTTCACCCGGGCACTCTTTAGGCGGGCGCAGCACGCAGAAACACCTAGATTGCAGATAAGCGCCTTTTCCCATTGACCGCGACGAACAGAGAAGATGCACAAGCTTCTTGCCATTGCGGCCGAACGGAAGGAGATATTTGCTCAAAACTTGCTGTGCTGGTGCAGACAGTGGCACCCGACATGCCTGCCTTGTCGTTTTCACCCGGGCACTCTTTGGGCGGGCTCAGCCCGCAGAAACACCTAAATTGCAGATAAGCGCCTTTTCCCATTGACCGCGACGAACAGAGAAGATGCACAAGCTTCTTGCCATTGCGGCCGAACGGAAGGAGATATTTGCTCAAAACTTGCTGTGCTGGTGCAGACAGTGGCACCCGACATGCCTGCGTTGTCGTTTTCACCCGGGCACTCTTTGGGCGGGCGCAGCACGCAGAAACACCTAGATTGCAGATAAGCGCCTTTTCCCATTGACCGCGACGAACAGAGAAGATGCACAAGCTTCTTGCCATTGCGGCCGAACGGAAGGAGATATTTGCTCAAAACTTGCTGTGCTGGTGCAGACAGTGGCACCCGACATGCCTGCGTTGTCGTTTTCACCCGGGCACTCTTTGGGCGGGCGCAGCACGCAGAAACACCTAGATTGCAGATAAGCGCCTTTTCCCATTGACCGCGACGAACAGAGAAGATGCACAAGCTTCTTGCCATTGCGGCCGAACGGAAGGAGATATTTGCTCAAAACTTGCTGTGCTGGTGCAGACAGTGGCACCCGACATGCCTGCGTTGTCGTTTTCACCCGGGCACTCTTTGGGCGGGCGCAGCACACAGAAACACCTAGATTGCAGATAAGCGCCTTTTCCCATTGACCGCGACGAACAGAGAAGATGCACAAGCTTCTTGCCATTGCGGCCGAACGGAAGGAGATATTTGCTCAAAACTTGCTGTGCTGGTGCAGACAGTGGCACCCGACATGCCTGCGTTGTCGTTTTCACCCGGGCACTCTTTGGGCGGGCGCAGCACGCAGAAACACCTAGATTGCAGATAAGCGCCTTTTCCCATTGACCGCGACGAACAGAGAAGATGCACAAGCTTCTTGCCATTGCGGCCGAACGGAAGGAGATATTTGCTCAAAACTTGCTGTGCTGGTGCAGACAGTGGCACCCGACATGCCTGCGTTGTCGTTTTCACCCGGGCACTCTTTTCGCGGGCGCAGCACGCAGAAACACCTAGATTGCAGATAAGCGCCTATTCCCATTGATAGCGACGAACAGAGAAGATGCACAAGCTTCTTGCCATTGTGGCAGAACGGAAGGAGATATTTGCTCAAAACTTGCTGTGCTGGTGCAGACATTGGCACCCGACATGCCTGCGTTGTCGTTTTCACCCGGACACTCTTTGGGCGGGCGCAGCACGCAGAAACACCTAGATTGCAGATAAGCGCCTTTTCCCTTTGACCGCGACGAACAGAGAAGATGCACGAGCTTCTTGCCATTGCGGCCGAACGGAAGGAGATATTTGCTCAAAACTTGCTGTGCTGGTGCAGACAGTGGCACCCGACATGCCTGCGTTGTCGTTTTCACCCGGGCACTCTTTGGGCGGGCGCAGCACGCAGAAACACCTAGATTGCAGATAAGCGCCTTTTCCCATTGACCGCGACGAACAGAGAAGATGCACAAGCTTCTTGCCATTGCGGCCGAACGGAAGGAGATATTTGCTCAAAACTTGCTGTGCTGGTGCAGACAGTGGCACCCGACATGCCTGCGTTGTCGTTTTCACCCGGGCACTCTTTGGGCGGGCGCAGCACGCAGAAACACCTAGATTGCAGATAAGCGCCTTTTCCCATTGACCGCGACGAACAGAGAAGATGCACAAGCTTCTTGCCATTGCGGCCGAACGGAAGGAGATATTTGCTCAAAACTTGCTGTGCTGGTGCAGACAGTGGCACCCGACATGCCTGCGTTGTCGTTTTCACCCGCGCACACTTTGGGCGGGCGCAGCACGCAGAAACACCTAGATTGCAGATAAGCGCCTTTTCCCATTGACCGCGACGAACAGAGAAGATGCACAAGCTTCTTGCCATTGCGGCAGAACGGAAGGAGATATTTGCTCAAAACTTGCTGTGCTGGTGCAGACAGTGGCACCCGACATGCCTGCGTTGTCGTTTTCACCCGGGCACTCTTTGGGCGGGCGCAGCACGCAGAAACACTTAGATTGCAGATAAGCGCCTTTTCCCATTGACCGCGACGAACAGAGAAGATGCACAAGCTTCTTGCCATTGTGGCAGAACGGAAGGAGATATTTGCTCAAAACTTGCTGTGCTGGTGCAGACAGTGGCACCCGACATGCCTGCGTTGTCATTTTCACCCGGGCACTCTTTGGGCGGGCGCAGCACGCAGAAACACCTAGATTGCAGATAAGCGCCTTTTCCCATTGACCGCGACGAACAGAGAAGATGCACAAACTTCTTGCCATTGCGGCCGAACGGAAGGAGATATTTGCTCAAAACTTGCTGTGCTTGTGCAGACAGTGGCACCCGACATGCCTGCGTTGTCGTTTTCACCCGGGCACTCTTTGGGCGGGCGCAGCACGCAGAAACACCTAGATTGCAGATAAGCGCCTTTTCCCATTGACCGCGACGAACAGAGAAGATGCACAAGCTTCTTGCCATTGCGGCCGAACGGAAGGAGATATTTGCTCAAAACTTGCTGTGCTGGTGCAGACAGTGGCACCCGACATGCCTGCGTTGTCGTTTTCACCCGGGCACTCTTTGGGCGGGCGCAGCACGCAGAAACACTTAGATTGCAGATAAGCGCCTTTTCCCATTGACCGCGACGAACAGAGAAGATGCACAAGCTTCTTGCCATTGCGGCCGAACGGAAAGAGATATTTGCTCAAAACTTGCTGTGCTGGTGCAGACAGTGGCACCCGACATGCCTGCGTTGTCGTTTTCACCCGGGCACTCTTTGGGCGGGCGCAGCACGCAGAAACACCTAGATTGCAGATAAGCGCCTTTTCCCATTGACCGCGACGAACAGAGAAGATGCACAAGCTTCTTGCCATTGCGGCCGAACGGAAGGAGATATTTGCTCAAAACTTGCTGTGCTGGTGCAGACAGTGGCACCCGACATGCCTGCGTTGTCGTTTTCACCCGGGCACTCTTTGGGCGGGCGCAGCACGCAGAAACACCTAGATTGCAGATAAGCGCCTTTTCCCATTGACCGCGACGAACAGAGAAGATGCACAAGCTTCTTGCCATTGCGGCCGAACGGAAGGAGATATTTGCTCAAAACTTGCTGTGCTGGTGCAGACAGTGGCACCCGACATGCCTGCGTTATCGTTTTCACCCGCGCACTCTTTGGGCGGGCGCAGCACGCAGAAACACCTAGATTGCAGATAAGCGCCTTTTCCCATTGACCGCGACGAACAGAGAAGATACACAAGCTTCTTTCCATTGCGGCCGAACGGAAGGAGATATTTGCTCAAAACTTGCTGTGCTGGTGCAGACAGTGGCACCCGACATGCCTGCGTTGTCGTTTTCACCCGGGCACTCTTTGGGCGGGCGCAGCACGCAGAAACACCTAGATTGCAGAAAAGCGCCTTTTCCCATTGACCGCGACGAACAGAGAAGATGCACTAGCTTCTTGCCATTGCGGCCGAACGGAAGGAGATATTTGCTCAAAATTTGCTGTGCTGGTGCAGACAGTGGCACCCGACATGCCTGCGTTGTCGTTTTCACCCGGGCACTCTTTGGGCGGGCGCAGCACGCAGAAACACCTAGATTGCAGATAAGCGCCTTTTCCCATTGACCGCGACGAACAGAGAAGATGCACAAGCTTCTTGCCATTGCGGCCGAACGGAAGGAGATATTTGCTCAAAACTTGCTGTGCTGGTGCAGACAGTGGCACCCGACATGCCTGCGTTGTCGTTTTCACCCGGGCACTCTTTGGGCGGGCGCAGCACGCAGAAACACCTAGATTGCAGATAAGCGCCTTTTCCCATTGACCGCGACGAACAGAGAAGATGAACAAGCTTCTTGCCATTGCGGCCGAACGGAAGGAGATATTTGCTCAAAACTTGCTGTGCTGGTGCAGACAATGGCACCTGACATGCTTGCGTTGTCGTTTTCACCCGGGCACTCTTTGGGCGGGCGCAGCACGCAGAAACACCTAGATTGCAGATAAGCGCCTTTTCCCATTGACCGCGACGAACAGAGAAGATACACAAGCTTCTTGCCATTGCGGCCGAACGGAAGGAGATATTTGCTCAAAACTTGCTGTGCTGGTGCAGACAGTGGCACCCGACATGCCTGCCTTGTCGTTTTCACCCGGGCACTCTTTGGACGGGCGCAGCACGCAGAAACACCTAGATTGCAGATAAGCGCCTTTTCCCATTGACCGCGACGAACAGAGAAGATGCACAAGCTTCTTGCCATTGCGGCCGAACGGAAGGAGATATTTGCTCAAAACTTGCTGTGCTGGTGCAGACAGTGGCACCCGACATGCCTGCGTTGTCGTTTTCACCCGGGCACTCTTTGGGCGGGCGCAGCACGCAGAAACACTTAGATTGCAGATAAGCGCCTTTTCCCATTGACCGCGACGAACAGAGAAGATGCACAAGCT
Organism: Hyla sarda; assembly: GCF_029499605.1. Classification (NCBI taxonomy): domain Eukaryota; kingdom Metazoa; phylum Chordata; class Amphibia; order Anura; family Hylidae; genus Hyla; species Hyla sarda. The sequence goes on from NC_079199.1 coordinate 64,757,186, forward strand.
TCTTGCCATTGCGGCCGAACGGAAAGAGATATTTGCTCAAAACTTGCTGTGCTGGTGCAGACAGTGGCACCCGACATGCCTGCGTTGTCGTTTTCACCCGGGCACTCTTTGGGCGGGCGCAGCACGCAGAAACACCTAGATTGCAGATAAGCGCCTTTTCCCATTGACCGCGACGAACAGAGAAGATGCACAAGCTTCTTGCCATTGCGGCCGAACGGAAGGAGATATTTGCTCAAAACTTGCTGTGCTGGTGCAGACAGTGGCACCCGACATGCCTGCGTTGTCGTTTTCACCCGGGCACTCTTTGGGCGGGCGCAGCACGCAGAAACACCTAGATTGCAGATAAGCGCCTTTTCCCATTGACCGCGACGAACAGAGAAGATGCACAAGCTTCTTGCCATTGCGGCCGAACGGAAGGAGATATTTGCTCAAAACTTGCTGTGCTGGTGCAGACAGTGGCACCCGACATGCCTGCGTTATCGTTTTCACCCGCGCACTCTTTGGGCGGGCGCAGCACGCAGAAACACCTAGATTGCAGATAAGCGCCTTTTCCCATTGACCGCGACGAACAGAGAAGATGCACAAGCTTCTTTCCATTGCGGCCGAACGGAAGGAGATATTTGCTCAAAACTTGCTGTGCTGGTGCAGACAGTGGCACCCGACATGCCTGCGTTGTCGTTTTCACCCGGGCACTCTTTGGGCGGGCGCAGCACGCAGAAACACCTAGATTGCAGAAAAGCGCCTTTTCCCATTGACCGCGACGAACAGAGAAGATGCACTAGCTTCTTGCCATTGCGGCCGAACGGAAGGAGATATTTGCTCAAAATTTGCTGTGCTGGTGCAGACAGTGGCACCCGACATGCCTGCGTTGTCGTTTTCACCCGGGCACTCTTTGGGCGGGCGCAGCACGCAGAAACACCTAGATTGCAGATAAGCGCCTTTTCCCATTGACCGCGACGAACAGAGAAGATGCACAAGCTTCTTGCCATTGCGGCCGAACGGAAGGAGATATTTGCTCAAAACTTGCTGTGCTGGTGCAGACAGTGGCACCCGACATGCCTGCGTTGTCGTTTTCACCCGGGCACTCTTTGGGCGGGCGCAGCACGCAGAAACACCTAGATTGCAGATAAGCGCCTTTTCCCATTGACCGCGACGAACAGAGAAGATGAACAAGCTTCTTGCCATTGCGGCCGAACGGAAGGAGATATTTGCTCAAAACTTGCTGTGCTGGTGCAGACAATGGCACCTGACATGCTTGCGTTGTCGTTTTCACCCGGGCACTCTTTGGGCGGGCGCAGCACGCAGAAACACCTAGATTGCAGATAAGCGCCTTTTCCCATTGACCGCGACGAACAGAGAAGATGCACAAGCTTCTTGCCATTGCGGCCGAACGGAAGGAGATATTTGCTCAAAACTTGCTGTGCTGGTGCAGACAGTGGCACCCGACATGCCTGCGTTGTCGTTTTCACCCGGGCATTCTTTTGGCGGGCGCAGCAGGCAGAAACACCTAGATTGCAGAAAAGCGCCTTTTCCCATTGACCGCGACGAACAGAGAAGATGCACAAGCTTCTTGCCATTGCGGCCGAACGGAAGGAGATATTTGCTCAAAACTTGCTGTGCTGGTGCAGACAGTGGCACCCGACATGCCTGCATTGTCGTTTTCAAACGGGCACTCTTTGGGCGGGCGCAGCACGCAGAAACACCTAGATTGCAGATAAGCGCCTTTTCCCATTGGCCGCGACGAACAGAGAAGATGCACAAGCTTCTTGCCATTGCGGCCGAAAGGAAGGAGATATTTGCTCAAAACTTGCTGTGCTGGTGCAGACAGTGGCACCCGACATGCCTGCGTTGTCGTTTTCAAACGGGCACTCTTTGGGCGGGCGCAGCACGCAGAAACACCTAGATTGCAGATAAGCGCCTTTTCCCATTGACCGCGACGAACAGAGAAGATGCACAAGCTTCTTGCCATTGCGGCCGAACGGAAGGAGATATTTGCTCAAAACTTGCTGTGCTGGTGCAGACAGTGGCACCCGACATGCCTGCGTTGTCGTTTTCACCCGGGCACTCTTTGGGCGGGCGCAGCACGCAGAAACACCTAGATTGCAGATAAGCGCCTTTTCCCATTGACCGCGACGAACAGAGAAGATGCACAAGCTTCTTTACATTGCGGCCGAACGGAAGGAGATATTTGCTCAAAACTTGCTGTGCTGGTGCAGACAGTGGCACATGACATGCCTGCGTTGTCGTTTTCACCCGGGCACTCTTTGGGCGGGCGCAGCACGCAGAAACACCTAGATTGCAGATAAGCGCCTTTTCCCATTGACCGCGACGAACAGAGAAGATGCACAAGCTTCTTTCCATTGCGGCCGAACGGAAGGAGATATTTGCTCAAAACTTGCTGTGCTGGTGCAGACAGTGGCACCCGACATGCCTGCGTTGTCGTTTTCACCCGGGCACTCTTTGGGCGGGCGCAGCACGCAGAAACACCTAGATTGCAGAAAAGCGCCTTTTCCCATTGACCGCGACGAACAGAGAAGATGCACAAGCTTCTTGCCATTGCGGCCGAACGGAAGGAGATATTTGCTCAAAACTTGCTGTGCTGGTGCAGACAGTGACACCCGACATGCCTGCGTTGTCGTTTTCACCCGGGCACTCTTTGGGCGGGCGCAGCACGCAGAAACACCTAGATTGCAGATAAGCGCCTTTTCCCATTGACCGCGACGAACAGAGAAGATGCACAAGCTTCTTGCCATTGCGGCCGAACGGAAGGAGATATTTGCTCAAAACTTGCTGTGCTGGTGCAGACAGTGGCACCCGACATGCCTGCGTTGTCGTTTTCACCCGGGCACTCTTTGGGCGGGCGCAGCACGCAGAAACACCTGGATTGCAGATAAGCGCCTTTTCCCATTGACCGCGACGAACAGAGAAGATGCACAAGCTTCTTGCCATTGCGGCCGAACGGAAGGAGATATTTGCTCAAAACTTGCTGTGCTGGTGCAGACAGTGGAACCCGACATGCCTGCGTTGTCGTTTTCACCCGGGCACTCTTTGGGCGGGCGCAGCACGCAGAAACACCTAGATTGCAGATAAGCGCCTTTTCCCATTGACCGCGACGAACAGAGAAGATGCACAAGCTTCTTGCCATTGCGGCCGAACGGAAGGAGATATTTGCTCAAAACTTGCTGTGCTGGTGCAGACAGTGGCACCCGACATGCCTGCGTTGTCGTTTTCACCCGGGCACTCTTTGGGCGGGCGCAGCACGCAGAAACACCTAGATTGCAGATAAGCGCCTTTTCCCATTGACCGCGACGAACAGAGAAGATGCACAAGCTTCTTTCCATTGCGGCCGAACGGAAGGAGATATTTGCTCAAAACTTGCTGTGCTGGTCCAGACAGTGGCACATGACATGCCTGAGTTGTCGTTTTCACCCGGGCACTCTTTGGGCGGGCGCAGCACGCAGAAACACCTAGATTGCAGATAAGCGCCTTTTCCCATTGACCGCGACGAACAGAGAATATGCACAAGCTTCTTGCCATTGCGGCCGAACGGAAGGAGATATTTGCTCAAAACTTGCTGTGCTGGTGCAGACAGTGGCACCCGACATGCCTGCGTTGTCGTTTTCACCCGGGCACTCTTTGGGCGGGCGCAACACGCAGAAACACCTAGATTGCAGATAAGCGCCTTTTCCCATTGACCGCGACGAACAGAGAAGATGCACAAGCTTCTTGCCATTGCGGCCGAACGGAAGGAGATATTTGCTTAAAACTTTCTGTGCTGGTGCAGACACTGGCACCCGACATGCCTGCGTTGTCGTTTTCACCCGGGCACTCTTTGGGCGGGCGCAGCACGCAGAAACACCTAGATTGCAGATAAGCGCCTTTTCCCATTGACCGCGACGAACAGAGAATATGCACAAGCTTCTTGCCATTGCGGCCGAACGGAAGGAGATATTTGCTCAAAACTTGCTGTGCTGGTGCAGACAGTGGCACCCGACATGCCTGCGTTGTCGTTTTCACCCGGGCACTCTTTGGGCGGGCGCAGCACGCAGAAACACCTAGATTGCAGATAAGCGCCTTTTCCCATTGACCGCGACGAACAGAGAAGATGCACAAGCTTCTTGCCATTGCGGCCGAACGGAAGGAGATATTTGCTTAAAACTTTCTGTGCTGGTGCAGACACTGGCACCCGACATGCCTGCGTTGTCGTTTTCACCCGGGCACTCTTTGGGCGGGCGCAGCACGCAGAAACACCTAGATTGCAGATAAGCGCCTTTTCCCATTGACCGCGACGAACAGAGAAGATGCACAAGCTTCTTGCCATTGCGGCCGAACGGAAGGAGATATTTGCTCAAAACTTGCTGTGCTGGTGCAGACAGTGGCACCCGACATGCCTGCGTTGTCGTTTTCACCCGGGCACTCTTTGGGCGGGCGCAGCACGCAGAAAACCCTAGATTGCAGATAAGCGCCTTTTCCCATTGACCGCGACGAACAGAGAAGATGCACAAGCTTCTTGCAATTGCGGCCGAACGGAAGGAGATATTTGCTCAAAACTTGCTGTGCTGGTGCAGACAGTGGCACCCGACATGCCTGCGTTGTCGTTTTCACCCGGACACTCTTTGGGCGGGCGCAGCCCGCAGAAACACCTAGATTGCAGATAAGCGCCTTTTCCCATTGACCGCGACGAACAGAGAAGATGGACAAGCTTCTTGCCATTGCGGCAGAACGGAAGGAGATATTTGCTCAAAACTTGCTGTGCTTGTGCAGACAGTGGCACCCGACATGCCTGCGTTGTCGTTTTCACCCGGGCACTCTTTGGGCGGGCGCAGCACGCAGAAACACCTAGATTGCAGATAAGCGCCTTTTCCCTTTGACCGCGACGAACAGAGAAGATGCACAAGCTTCTTGCCATTGCGGCCGAACGGAAGGAGATATTTGCTCAAAACTTGCTGTGCTGGTGCAGACAGTGGCACCCGACATGCCTGCGTTGTCGTTTTCACCCGGGCACTCTTTGGGCGGGCGCAGCAGGCAGAAACACCTAGATTGCAGAAAAGCGCCTTTTCTTATTGACCGCGACGAACAGAGAAGATGCACAAGCTTCTTGCCATTGCGGCCGAACGGAAGGAGATATTTGCTCAAAACTTGCTGTGCTGGTGCAGACAGTGGCACCCGACATGCCTGCGTTGTCGTTTTCACCCGGACACTCTTTGGGCGGGCGCAGCCCGCAGAAACACCTAGATTGCAGATAAGCGCCTTTTCCCATTGACCGCGACGAACAGAGAAGATGCACAAGCTTCTTCCCATTGCGGCCGAACGGAAGGAGATATTTGCTCACAACTTGCTGTGCTGGTGCAGACAGTGGCACCGGACATGCCTGCGTTGTCGTTTTCACCCGGGCACTCTTTGGGCGGGCGCAGCACGCAGAAACACCTAGATTGCAGATAAGCGCCTTTTCCCATTGACCGCGACGAACAGAGAAGATGCACAAGCTTCTTGCCATTGCGGCCGAACGGAAGGAGATATTTTCTCAAAACTTGCTGTGCTGGTGCAGACAGTGGCACCAGACATGCCTGCGTTGTCGTTTTCACCCGGGCACTCTTTGGGCGGGCGCAGCACGCAGAAACACCTAGATTGCAGATAAGCGCCTTTTCCCATTGACCGCGACGAACAGAGAAGATGCACAAGCTTCTTGCCATTGCGGCCGAACGGAAGGAGATATTTGCTCAAAACTTGCTGTGCTGGTGCAGACAGTGGCACCCGACATGCCTGCGTTGTCGTTTTCACCCGGGCACTCTTTGGGCGGGCGCAGCACGCAGAAACACCTAGATTGCAGATAAGCGCCTTTTCCCATTGACCGCGACGAACAGAGAAGATGCACAAGCTTCTTGCCATTGCGGCCGAACGGAAGGAGATATTTGCTCAAAACTTGCTGTGCTGGTGCAGACAGTGGCACCCGACATGCCTGCGTTGTCGTTTTCACCCGGGCACTCTTTGGGCGGGCGCAGCATGCAGAAACACCTAGATTGCAGATAAGCGCCTTTTCCCATTGACCGCGACGAACAGAGAAGATGCACAAGCTTCTTGCCAATGCGGCAGAACGGAAGGAGATATTTGCTCAAAACTTGCTGTGCTGGTGCAGACAGTGGCACCCGACATGCCTGCGTTGTCGTTTTCACCCGGGCACTCTTTGGGCGGGCGCAGCACGCAGAAACACCTAGATTGCAGATAAGCGCTTTTTCCCATTGACCGCGACGAACAGAGAAGATGCACAAGCTTCTTGCCATTGCGGCCGAACGGAAGGAGATATTTGCTCAAAACTTGCTGTGCTGGTGCAGACAGTGGCACCCGACATGCCTGCGTTGTCGTTTTCACCCGAGCACTCTTTGGGCGGGGGCAGCACGCAGAAACACCTAGATTGCAGATAAGCGCCTTTTCCCATTGACCGCGACGAACACAGAAGATGCACAAGCTTCTTGCCATTGCGGCCGAACGGAAGGAGATATTTGCTCAAAACTTGCTGTGCTGGTGCAGACAGTGGCACCCGACATGCTTGCATTGTCACTTTCACCCGGGCACTCTTTGGGCGGGCGCAGCACGCAGAAACACCTAGATTGCAGATAAGCGCCTTTTCCCATTGACCGCGACGAACAGAGAAGATGCACAAGCTTCTTGCCATTGCGGCCGAACGGAAGGAGATATTTGCTCAAAACTTGCTGTGCTGGTGCAGACAGTGGCACCCGACATGCCTGCGTTGTCGTTTTCACCCGGGCACTCTTTGGGCGGGCGCAGCACGCAGAAACACCTAGATTGCAGATAAGCGCCTTTTCCCATTGACCGCGACGAACAGAGAAGATGCACAAGCTTCTTGCCGTTGCGGCAGAACGGAAGGAGATATTTGCTCAAAACTTGCTGTGCTGGTGCAGACAGTGGCACCCGACATGCCTGCGTTGTCGTTTTCACCCGGGCACTCTTTGGGCGGGCGCAGCACGCAGAAACACCTAGATTGCAGAAAAGCTCTTTTTCCCATTGACCGCAACGAACAGAGAAGATGCACAAGCTTCTTGCCATTGCGGCCGAACGGAAGGAGATATTTGCTCAAAACTTGCTGTGCTGGTGCAGACAGTGGCACCCGACATGCCTGCGTTGTCGTTTTCACCCGGGCACTCTTTGGGCGGGCGCAGCACGCAGAAACAAATAGATTGCAGATAAGCGCCTTTTCCCATTGACCGCGACGAACACAGAAGATGCACAAGCTTCTTGCCATTGCGGCCGAACGGAAGGAGATATTTGCTCAAAACTTGCTGTGCTGGTGCAGACAGTGGCACCCGACATGCCTGCGTTGTCGTTTTCACCCGGGCACTCTTTGGGCGGGCGCATCACGCAGAAACACCTAGATTGCAGATAAGCGCCTTTTCCCATTGACCGCGACGAACAGAGAAGATGCACAAGCTTCTTGCCATTGCGGCCGAACGGAAGGAGATATTTGCTCAAAACTTGCTGTGCTGGTGCAGACAGTGGCACCCGACATGCCTGAGTTGTCGTTTTCACCCGGGCACTCTTTGGGCGGGCGCAGCACGCAGAAACACCTAGATTGCAGATAAGCGCCTTTTCCCATTGACCGCGACGAACAGAGAAGATGCACAAGCTTCTTTCCATTGCGGCCGAACGGAAGGAGATATTTGCTCAAAACTTGCTGTGCTGGTGCAGACAGTGGCACCCGACATGCCTGCGTTGTCGTTTTCACCCGGGCACTCTTTGGGCGGGCGCAGCACGCAGAAACACCTAGATTGCAGATAAGCGCCTTTTCCCATTGACCGCGACGAACAGAGAAGATGCACAAGCTTCTTCCCATTGCGGCCGAACGGAAGGAGATATTTGCTCAAAACTTGCTGTGCTGGTGCAGACAGTGGCACCCGACATGCATGCAATGTCATTTTCACCCGGGCACTCTTTGGGCGGGCGCAGCACGCAGAAACACCTAGATTGCAGATAAGCGCCTTTTCCCATTGACCGCGACGAACAGAGAAGATGCACAAGCTTCTTGCCATTGCGGCCGAACGGAAGGAGATATTTGCTCAAAACTTGCTGTGCTGGTGCAGACAGTGGCACCCGACTTGCCTGCGTTGTTGTTTTCACCCGGGCACTCTTTGGGCGGGCGCAGCACGCAGAAACACCTAGATTGCAGATAAGCGCCTTTTCCCATTGACCGCGACGAACAGAGAAGATGCACAAGCTTCTTGCCATTGCGGCCGAACGGAAGGAGATATTTGCTCAACACTTACTGTGCTGGTGCAGACAGTGGCACCCGACATGCCTGCTTTGTCGTTTTCACCAGGTGACTCTTTGGGCGGGCGCAGCCCGCAGAAACACCTAGATTGCAGATAAAAGCCTTTTCCCATTGACCGCGACGAACAGAGAAGATGCACAAGCTTCTTGCCATTGCGGCCGAACGGAAGGAGATATTTGCTCAAAACTTGCTGTGCTGGTGCAGACAGTGGCACCCGACTTGCCTGCGTTGTCGTTTTCACCCGGGCACTCTTTGGGCGGGCGCAGCACGCAGAAACACCTAGATTGCAGATAAGCGCCTTTTCCCATTGACCGCGACGAACAGAGAAGATGCACAAGCTTCTTTCCATTGCGGCCGAACGGAAGGAGATATTTGCTCAAAACTTGCTGTGCTGGTGCAGACAGTGGCACATGACATGCCTGCATTGTCGTTTTCACCCGGGCACTCTTTGGGCGGGCGCAGCACGCAGAAACACCTAGATTGCAGATAAGCGCCTTTTGCCATTGACCGCGACGAACAGAGAAGATGCACAAGCTTCTTTCCATTGCGGCCGAACGGAAGGAGATATTTGCTCAAAACTTGCTGTGCTGGTGCAGACAGTGGCACCCGACATGCCTGCGTTGTCGTTTTCACCCGGGTACTCTTTGGGCGGGCGCAGCACGCAGAAACACCTAGATTGCAGATAAGCGCCTTTTCCCATTGACCGCGACGAACAGAGAAGATGCACAAGCTTCTTTCCATTGCGGCCGAACGGAAGGAGATATTTGCTCAAAACTTGCTGTGCTGGTGCAGACAGTGGTACATGACATGCCTGCATTGTCGTTTTCACCCGGGCACTCTTTGGGCGGGCGCAGCACGCAGAAACACCTAGATTGCAGATAAGCGCCTTTTGCCATTGACCGCGACGAACAGAGAAGATGCACAAGCTTCTTTCCATTGCGGCCGAACGGAAGGAGATATTTGCTCAAAACTTGCTGTGCTGGTGCAGACATTGGCACCCGACATGCCTGCGTTGTCGTTTTCACCCGGGCACTCTTTGGGCGGGCGCAGCACGCAGAAACACCTAGATTGCAGATAAGCGCCTTTTCCCATTGACCGCGACGAACAGAGAAGATGCACAAGCTTCTTGCCATTGCGGCCGAACGGAAGGAGATATTTGCTCAAAACTTACTGTGCTGGTGCAGACAGTGGCACCCGACATGCCTGCGTTGTCGTTTTCACCCGGGCACTCTTTGGGCGGGCGCAGCCCAAAGAAACACCTAGATTGCAGATAAGCGCCTTTTCCCATTGACCGCGACGAACAGAGAAGATGCACAAGCTTCTTGCCATTGCGGCCGAACGGAAGGAGATATTTGCTCAAAACTTGCTGTGCTGGTGCAGACAGTGGCACCCGACATGCCTGCGTTGTCGTTTTCACCCGCGCACTCTTTGGGCGGGCGCAGCACGCAGAAACACCTAGATTGCAGATAAGCGCCTTTTCCCATTGACCGCGACGAACAGAGAAGATGCACAAGCTTCTTGCCATTGCGGCCGAACGGAAGGAGATATTTGCTCAAAACTTGCTGTGCTGGTGCAGACAGTGGCACCCGACATACCTGCGTTGTCGTTTTCACCCGGGCACTCTTTGGGCGGGCGCAGCACGCAGAAACACCTAGATTGCAGATAAGCGCCTTTTCCCATTGACTGCGACGAACAGAGAAGATGCACAAGCTTCTTGCCATTGCGGCCGAACGGAAGGATATATTTGCTCAAAACTTGCTGTGCTGGTGCAGACAGTGGCACCCGACATGCCTGCGTTGTCGTTTTCACCCGGGAACTCTTTGGGCGGG